>NW_027139338.1:247500-317495 GCF_035084215.1 Heptranchias perlo
AGAGAACAGGAGGGAGAGAGAGAACAGGAGGGAGAGAGAGAACAGGAGGGAGAGAGAGAGAACAGGAGGGAGAGAGAGAGAACAGGAGGGAGAGAGAGAACAGGAGGGAGAGAGAGAACAGGAGGGAGAGAGAGAACAGGAGGGGGAGAGAGAACAGGAGGGAGAGAGAGAACAGGAGGGAGAGAGAGAACAGGAGAGAGAGAGAACAGGAGAGAGAGAGAACAGGAGAGAGAGAGAGCAGGAGAGAGAGAGAGCAGGAGAGAGAGAGAGCAGGAGAGAGAGCGAGCAGGAGAGAGAGACAGAACAGGAGAGAGAGAGAGAGAACAGGAGAGAGAGAGAAATAGGAGAGAGAGAGAGAGAGAGAACAGGAGAGAGAGAGAGAGAACAGGGGAGAGAGAGAGAACAGGGGAGAGAGAGAGAGCAGGAGAGAGGGATAGAACAGGAGAGAGAGAACAGGAGAGAGAGAAATAGGAGAGGGAGAAAGAGAACAGGAGAGAGAGAGAGAGCAGGAGAGAGAGAGAAAGAACAGGAGAGAGAGAGTAAGAACAGGAGAGAGAGAGAAAGAACAGGAGAGAGAGAAATAGGAGAGGGAGAAAGAGAAAAGGAGAAAGGGTGACAACAGTAGAGAGAGGGATCAGGAGTGAAAGGGAGAAAAGGAGGGAGAGAGAACAGGAGGGAGAGAGAGAACAGGAGGGAGAGAGAGAACAGGAGGGAGAGAGAGGACAGGAGGGAGAGAGAGGACAGGAGGGAGAGAGAGGACAGGAGGGAGAGAGAGGACAGGAGGGAGAGAGAGGACAGGAGGGAGAGAGAGGACAGGAGGGAGAGAGAGGACAGGAGGGAGAGAGAGAACAGGAGGGAGAGAGAGAACAGGAGGGAGAGAGAGAACAGGAGGGAGAGAGAGAACAGGAGGGAGAGAGAGAACAGGAGGGAGAGAGAGAACAGGAGGGAGAGAGAGAACAGGAGGGAGAGAGAGAACAGGAGGGAGAGAGAGAGAACAGGAGGGAGAGAGAGAACAGGAGGGAGAGAGAGAACAGGAGGGAGAGAGAGAACAGGAGGGAGAGAGAGAACAGGAGGGAGAGAGAGAACAGGAGGGAGAGAGAGAACAGGAGGGAGAGAGAGAACAGGAGGGAGAGAGAGAACAGGAGGGAGAGAGAGAACAGGAGGGAGAGAGAGAACAGGAGGGAGAGAGAGAACAGGAGGGAGAGAGAGAACAGGAGGGAGAGAGAGAACAGGAGGGAGAGAGAGAACAGGAGGGAGAGAGAGAACAGGAGGGAGAGAGAGAACAGGAGGGAGAGAGAGAACAGGAGGGAGAGAGAGAACAGGAGGGAGAGAAAGAGCAGGAGGGAGAGAAAGAGCAGGAGGGAGAGAAAGAGCAGGAGGGAGAGAAAGAGCAGGAGGGAGAGAAAGAGCAGGAGGGAGAGAAAGAACAGGAAAGAAAGAGAGAGAACAGGAGGGAGAGAAAAAACAGGAGGGAGAGAAAGAACAGGAGAGAGAGAGAGAGAACAGCAGAGAGCGGGATCAGGAGTGAAAGAGAGAATAGCAGAGAGAGAGAACAGGAGAGAGAGAGAGAGAGAACAGGAGAGAGAGAGAGAACAGGAGAGAGAGAGAGAACAGTCACGACATCCCACTCCCCTCAGTCACTGCATCCCACTCCCCTCAGTCACTGCATCCCACTCCCCTCAGTCACTGCATCCCACTCCCCTCAGTCACTGCATCCCACTCCCCTCGGTTTGAGACTGGATGATTCTCAGGGACTGAGCATTTCAGGAGTCCCATTGGGTGAAGAGTCTGTTTGAATGAACCCACGAGACTGATACCTGAGTCTGCAGACCCCGCTGGGATAGAGGACGGACTCTCAGTGGATTCACGAGTCGTTTGTTCCTCGGGTCCCTGACTTGTGGATGTCTCTGGATCTGTAATAAAGGGACAGAAACATGGGAGAGTGCAGGAGTGGAGAACACACGGACAGGTCATCGGGCTGGGACTGGAGTCCGGAGAATGGGAGACACCGGTCTCAATATAACCGACAATCATCCAATCCCACTCCCCTCAGTCACTGCGTCCCACTGCCCTCAGACCCTCCGTCCCACTGCCCTCAGACCCTCCGTCCCACTGCCCTCAGACCCTCCGTCCCACTGCCCTCAGACCCTCCGTCCCACTGCCCTCAGACCCTCCGTCCCACTGCCCTCAGACCCTCCGTCCCACTCCCCTCAGACCCTCCGTCCCACTCCCCTCAGACCCTCCGTCCCACTCCCCTCAGACCCTCCGTCCCACTCCCCTCAGACCCTCCGTCCCACTCCCCTCAGACCCTCCGTCCCACTCCCCTCAGACCCTCCGTCCCACTCCCCTCAGACCCTCCGTCCCACTCCCCTCAGACCCTCCGTCCCACTCCCCTCAGACCCTCCGTCCCACTCCCCTCAGACCCTCCGTCCCACTCCCCTCAGACCCTCCGTCCCACTCCCCTCAGACCCTCCGTCCCACTCCCCTCAGACCCTCCGTCCCACTCCCCTCAGACCCTCCGTCCCACTCCCCTCAGACCCTGCGCCCCACTCCCCTCAGCCACTGCGCCCCACTCCCCTCAGCCACTGCGCCCCACTCCCCTCAGCCACTGCGCCCCACTCCCCTCAGCCACTGCGCCCCACTCCCCTCAGCCACTGCGCCCCACTCCCCTCAGTCCCTCCGTCCCACTCCCCTCAGTCCCTCCGTCCCACTCCCCTCAGTCCCTCCGTCCCACTCCCCTCAGACCCTCCGTCCCACTCCCCTCAGACCCTCCGTCCCACTCCCCTCAGACCCTCCGTCCCACTCCCCTCAGACCCTCCGTCCCACTCCCCTCAGACCCTCCGTCCCACTCCCCTCAGACCCTCCGTCCCACTCCCCTCAGACCCTCCGTCCCACTCCCCTCAGACCCTCCGTCCCACTCCCCTCAGACCCTCCGTCCCACTCCCCTCAGACCCTCCGTCCCACTCCCCTCAGACCCTCCGTCCCACTCCCCTCAGTCACTGCGTCCCACTCCCCTCAGTCACTGCGTCCCACTCCCCTCAGTCACTGCGTCCCACTCCCCTCAGTCACTGCGTCCCACTCCCCTCAGTCACTGCGTCCCACTCCCCTCAGTCACTGCGTCCCACTCCCCTCAGTCACTGCGTCCCACTCCCCTCAGTCACTGCGTCCCACTCCCCTCAGTCACTGCGTCCCACTCCCCTCAGTCACTGCGTCCCACTCCCCTCAGTCACTGCGTCCCACTCCCCTCAGTCACTGCGTCCCACTCCCCTCAGTCACTGCGTCCCACTCCCCTCAGTCACTGCGTCCCACTCCCCTCAGTCACTGCGTCCCACTCCCCTCAGTCACTGCGTCCCACTCCCCTCAGTCCCTCCGTCCCACTCCCCTCAGACCCTCCGTCCCACTCCCCTCAGACCCTCCGTCCCACTCCCCTCAGACCCTCCGTCCCACTCCCCTCAGACCCTCCGTCCCACTCCCCTCAGACCCTCCGTCCCACTCCCCTCAGACCCTCCGTCCCACTCCCCTCAGACCCTCCGTCCCACTCCCCTCAGACCCTCCGTCCCACTCCCCTCAGACCCTCCGTCCCACTCCCCTCAGACCCTCCGTCCCACTCCCCTCAGACCCTCCGTCCCACTCCCCTCAGACCCTCCGTCCCACTCCCCTCAGACCCTCCGTCCCACTCCCCTCAGACCCTCCGTCCCACTCCCCTCAGACCCTCCGTCCCACTCCCCTCAGACCCTCCGTCCCACTCCCCTCAGACCCTCCGTCCCACTCCCCTCAGACCCTCCGTCCCACTCCCCTCAGACCCTCCGTCCCACTCCCCTCAGACCCTCCGTCCCACTCCCCTCAGACCCTCCGTCCCACTCCCCTCAGACCCTCCGTCCCACTCCCCTCAGACCCTCCGTCCCACTCCCCTCAGACCCTCCGTCCCACTCCCCTCAGACCCTCCGTCCCACTCCCCTCAGACCCTCCGTCCCACTCCCCTCAGACCCTCCGTCCCACTCCCCTCAGACCCTCCGTCCCACTCCCCTCAGACCCTCCGTCCCACTCCCCTCAGACCCTCCGTCCCACTCCCCTCAGACCCTCCGTCCCACTCCCCTCAGACCCTCCGTCCCACTCCCCTCAGACCCTCCGTCCCACTCCCCTCAGACCCTCCGTCCCACTCCCCTCAGACCCTCCGTCCCACTCCCCTCAGACCCTCCGTCCCACTCCCCTCAGACCCTCCGTCCCACTCCCCTCAGACCCTCCGTCCCACTCCCCTCAGACCCTCCGTCCCACTCCCCTCAGACCCTCCGTCCCACTCCCCTCAGACCCTCCGTCCCACTCCCCTCAGACCCTCCGTCCCACTCCCCTCAGACCCTCCGTCCCACTCCCCTCAGACCCTCCGTCCCACTCCCCTCAGACCCTCCGTCCCACTCCCCTCAGACCCTCCGTCCCACTCCCCTCAGACCCTCCGTCCCACTCCCCTCAGACCCTCCGTCCCACTCCCCTCAGACCCTCCGTCCCACTCCCCTCAGACCCTCCGTCCCACTCCCCTCAGACCCTCCGTCCCACTCCCCTCAGACCCTCCGTCCCACTCCCCTCAGACCCTCCGTCCCACTCCCCTCAGACCCTCCGTCCCACTCCCCTCAGACCCTCCGTCCCACTCCCCTCAGACCCTCCGTCCCACTCCCCTCAGACCCTCCGTCCCACTCCCCTCAGACCCTCCGTCCCACTCCCCTCAGACCCTCCGTCCCACTCCCCTCAGACCCTCCGTCCCACTCCCCTCAGACCCTCCGTCCCACTCCCCTCAGACACTCCGTCCCACTCCCCTCAGACACTCCGTCCCACTCCCCTCAGACACTCCGTCCCACTCCCCTCAGACACTCCGTCCCACTCCCCTCAGACACTCCGTCCCACTCCCCTCAGACACTCCGTCCCACTCCCCTCAGACACTCCGTCCCACTCCCCTCAGACACTCCGTCCCACTCCCCTCAGACACTCCGTCCCACTCCCCTCAGACACTCCGTCCCACTCCCCTCAGACACTCCGTCCCACTCCCCTCAGACACTCCGTCCCACTCCCCTCAGACACTCCGTCCCACTCCCCTCAGACACTCCGTCCCACTCCCCTCAGACACTCCGTCCCACTCCCCTCAGACACTCCGTCCCACTCCCCTCAGACACTCCGTCCCACTCCCCTCAGACACTCCGTCCCACTCCCCTCAGACACTCCGTCCCACTCCCCTCAGACACTCCGTCCCACTCCCCTCAGACACTCCGTCCCACTCCCCTCAGACACTCCGTCCCACTCCCCTCAGACACTCCGTCCCACTCCCCTCAGACACTCCGTCCCACTCCCCTCAGACACTCCGTCCCACTCCCCTCAGACACTCCGTCCCACTCCCCTCAGACACTCCGTCCCACTCCCCTCAGACACTCCGTCCCACTCCCCTCAGACACTCCGTCCCACTCCCCTCAGACACTCCGTCCCACTCCCCTCAGACACTCCGTCCCACTCCCCTCAGACACTCCGTCCCACTCCCCTCAGACACTCCGTCCCACTCCCCTCAGACACTCCGTCCCACTCCCCTCAGACACTCCGTCCCACTCCCCTCAGACACTCCGTCCCACTCCCCTCAGACACTCCGTCCCACTCCCCTCAGACACTCCGTCCCACTCCCCTCAGACACTCCGTCCCACTCCCCTCAGACACTCCGTCCCACTCCCCTCAGACACTCCGTCCCACTCCCCTCAGACACTCCGTCCCACTCCCCTCAGACACTCCGTCCCACTCCCCTCAGACACTCCGTCCCACTCCCCTCAGACACTCCGTCCCACTCCCCTCAGACACTCCGTCCCACTCCCCTCAGACACTCCGTCCCACTCCCCTCAGACACTCCGTCCCACTCCCCTCAGACACTCCGTCCCACTCCCCTCAGACACTCCGTCCCACTCCCCTCAGACACTCCGTCCCACTCCCCTCAGACACTCCGTCCCACTCCCCTCAGACACTCCGTCCCACTCCCCTCAGACACTCCGTCCCACTCCCCTCAGACACTCCGTCCCACTCCCCTCAGACACTCCGTCCCACTCCCCTCAGACACTCCGTCCCACTCCCCTCAGACACTCCGTCCCACTCCCCTCAGACACTCCGTCCCACTCCCCTCAGACACTCCGTCCCACTCCCCTCAGACACTCCGTCCCACTCCCCTCAGACACTCCGTCCCACTCCCCTCAGACACTCCGTCCCACTCCCCTCAGACACTCCGTCCCACTCCCCTCAGACACTCCGTCCCACTCCCCTCAGACACTCCGTCCCACTCCCCTCAGACACTCCGTCCCACTCCCCTCAGACACTCCGTCCCACTCCCCTCAGACACTCCGTCCCACTCCCCTCAGACACTCCGTCCCACTCCCCTCAGACACTCCGTCCCACTCCCCTCAGACACTCCGTCCCACTCCCCTCAGACACTCCGTCCCACTCCCCTCAGACACTCCGTCCCACTCCCCTCAGACACTCCGTCCCACTCCCCTCAGACACTCCGTCCCACTCCCCTCAGACACTCCGTCCCACTCCCCTCAGACACTCCGTCCCACTCCCCTCAGACACTCCGTCCCACTCCCCTCAGACACTCCGTCCCACTCCCCTCAGACACTCCGTCCCACTCCCCTCAGACACTCCGTCCCACTCCCCTCAGACACTCCGTCCCACTCCCCTCAGACACTCCGTCCCACTCCCCTCAGACACTCCGTCCCACTCCCCTCAGACACTCCGTCCCACTCCCCTCAGACACTCCGTCCCACTCCCCTCAGACACTCCGTCCCACTCCCCTCAGACACTCCGTCCCACTCCCCTCAGACCCTCCGTCCCACTCCCCTCAGACCCTCCGTCCCACTCCCCTCAGTCACTGCGTCCCACACCCCTCAGTCACTGCGTCCCACTCCCCTCAGACCCTCCGTCCCACTCCCCTCAGTCACTGCGTCCCACACCCCTCAGTCACGACATCCCACTCCCCCCAGTAACGACATTCCACTCCCCTCAGACCCTCCATCCCACTCCCCTCAGACCCACCATCCCACTCCCCTCAGTCACAGCTTCCCACTCCCCTCAGTCACAGCTTCCCACTCCCCTCAGTCACAGCTTCCCACTCCCCTCAGTCACAGCTTCCCACTCCCCTCAGTCACAGCTTCCCACTCCCCTCAGTCACAGCTTCCCACTCCCCTCAGTCACAGCTTCCCACTCCCCTCAGTCACAGCTTCCCACTCCCCTCAGTCACAGCTTCCCACTCCCCTCAGTCACAGCTTCCCACTCCCCTCAGTCACAGCTTCCCACTCCCCTCAGTCACAGCTTCCCACTCCCCTCAGTCACAGCTTCCCACTCCCCTCAGTCACAGCTTCCCACTCCCCTCAGTCACAGCTTCCCACTCCCCTCAGTCACAGCTTCCCACTCCCCTCAGTCACAGCTTCCCACTCCCCTCAGTCACAGCTTCCCACTCCCCTCAGTCACAGCTTCCCACTCCCCTCAGTCACAGCTTCCCACTCCCCTCAGTCACAGCTTCCCACTCCCCTCAGTCACAGCTTCCCACTCCCCTCAGTCACAGCTTCCCACTCCCCTCAGTCACAGCTTCCCACTCCCCTCAGTCACAGCTTCCCACTCCCCTCAGTCACAGCTTCCCACTCCCCTCAGTCACAGCTTCCCACTCCCCTCAGTCACAGCTTCCCACTCCCCTCAGTCACAGCTTCCCACTCCCCTCAGTCACAGCTTCCCACTCCCCTCAGTCACAGCTTCCCACTCCCCTCAGTCACAGCTTCCCACTCCCCTCAGTCACAGCATCCCACTCCCCTCAGTCACAGCATCCCACTCCCCTCAGTCACAGCATCCCACTCCCCTCAGTCACAGCATCCCACTCCCCTCAGTCACAGCATCCCACTCCCCTCAGTCACAGCTTCCCACTCCCCTCAGTCACAGCTTCCCACTCCCCTCAGTCACAGCTTCCCACTCCCCTCAGTCACAGCTTCCCACTCCCCTCAGTCACAGCTTCCCACTCCCCTCAGTCACAGCTTCCCACTCCCCTCAGTCACAGCTTCCCACTCCCCTCAGTCACAGCATCCCACTCCCCTCAGTCACGGCATCCCACTCCCCTCAGTCACAGCATCCCACTCCCCTCAGTCACAGCATCCCACTCCCCTCAGTCACAGCATCCCACTCCCCTCAGTCACAGCATCCCACTCCCCTCAGTCACAGCATCCCACTCCCCTCAGTCACAGCATCCCACTCCCCTCAGTCACAGCATCCCACTCCCCTCAGTCACAGCATCCCACTCCCCTCAGTCACAGCATCCCACTCCCCTCAGTCACAGCATCCCACTCCCCTCAGTCACAGCATCCCACTCCCCTCAGTCACAGTTCCCACTCCCCTCAGTCACAGCTTCCCACTCCCCTCAGTCACAGATCCCACTCCCCTCAGTCACAGCATCCCACTCCCCTCAGTCACAGCATCCCACTCCCCTCAGTCACTGCATCCCACTCCCCTCAGTCACTGCATCCCACTCCCCTCAGTCACTGCATCCCACTCCCCTCAGTCACGGCATCCCACTCCCCTCAGTCACGGCATCCCACTCCCCTCAGTCACGGCATCCCACTCCCCTCAGTCACGGCATCCCACTCCCCTCAGTCACGGCATCCCACTCCCCTCAGTCACGGCATCCCACTCCCCTCAGTCACGGCATCCCACTCCCCTCAGTCACGGCATCCCACTCCCCTCAGTCACGGCATCCCACTCCCCTCAGTCACGGCATCCCACTGCCCTCAGTCACGGCATCCCACTGCCCTCAGTCTCCAATCCCACTCGCCTCAGTCACTACATCCCACTCCCCTCAGTCACAGCTTCCCACTCCCCTCGGTTTGAGACTGGGTGATTCTCAGGGACTGAGTATTTCAGGAGTCCCATTGGGTGAAGAGTCTGTTTGAATGAACCCACAAGACTGATACCTGAGTCTGCAGACCCCGCTGGGATCGAGGACGGACTCTCAGCGGATTCTAGAGTCGTTTGTTCCTCGGGTCCCTGACTTGTGGATGTCTCTGGATCTGTAATAAAGGGACAGAAACATGGGAGAGTGCAGGAGTGGAGAACACACGGACAGGTCATCGGGCTGGTACTGGAGTCCGGAGAATGGGAGACACCGGTCTTAATATAACCGACAATCATCCAATCCCACTCCCCTCAGTCACTGCGTCCCACTCCCCTCAGTCACTGCGTCCCACTGCCCTCAGTCACTGCGTCCCACTGCCCTCAGTCACTGCGTCCCACTGCCCTCAGTCACTGCGTCCCACTGCCCTCAGTCACTGCGTCCCACTGCCCTCAGTCACTGCGTCCCAATGCCCTCAGTCACTGCGTCCCAATGCCCTCAGACCCTCCGTCCCACTCCCCTCAGACCCTCCGTCCCACTCCCCTCAGACTCTCCGTCCCACTCCCCTCAGACCCTCCGTCCCACTCCCCTCAGACCCTCCGTCCCACTCCCCTCAGACCCTCCGTCCCACTCCCCTCAGACCCTCCGTCCCACTCCCCTCAGACCCTCCGTCCCACTCCCCTCAGCCACTGCGCCCCACTCCCCATAGGCACTGCGCCCCACTCCCCATAGGCACTGCGCCCCACTCCCCTCAGCCACTGCGCCCCACTCCCCTCAGTCACTGCGCCCCACTCCCCTCAGTCACTGCGCCCCACTCCCCTCAGTCACTGCGCCCCACTCCCCTCAGTCCCTCCGTCCCACTCCCCTCAGTCCCTCCGTCCCACTCCCCTCAGACCCTCCGTCCCACTCCCCTCAGACCCTCCGTCCCACTCCCCTCAGACCCTCCGTCCCACTCCCCTCAGACCCTCCGTCCCACTCCCCTCAGACCCTCCGTCCCACTCCCCTCAGACCCTCCGTCCCACTCCCCTCAGATCCTCCGTCCCACTCGCCTCAGACCCTCCGTCTCACTCCCCTCAGTCACTGCGTCCCACTCCCCTCAGTCACTGCGTCCCACTCCCCTCAGTCACTGCGTCCCACTCCCCTCAGACCCTCCGTCCCACTCCCCTCAGACCCTCCGTCCCACTCCCCTCAGTCACTGCGTCCCACTCCCCTCAGACCCTCCGTCCCACTCCCCTCAGACCCTCCGTCCCACTCCCCTCAGACCCTCCGTCCCACTCCCCTCAGACCCTCCGTCCCACTCCCCTCAGACCCTGCGTCCCACTCCCCTCAGACCCTCCGTCCCACTCCCCTCTGACCCTCCGTCCCACTCCCCTCTGACCCTCCGTCCCACTCCCCTCTGACCCTCCGTCCCACTCCCCTCTGACCCTCCGTCCCACTCCCCTCTGACCCTCCGTCCCACTCCCCTCAGTCACTGCGTCCCACACCCCTCAGTCACTGCGTCCCACACCCCTCAGTCACTGCGTCCCACTCCCCTCAGTCACTGCGTCCCACTCCCCTCAGTCACTGCGTCCCACTCCCCTCAGTCACTGCGTCCCACTCCCCTCAGTCACTGCGTCCCACTCCCCTCAGTCACTGCGTCCCACTCCCCTCAGTCACTGCGTCCCACTCCCCTCAGTCACTGCGTCCCACTCCCCTCAGTCACTGCGTCCCACTCCCCTCAGTCACTGCGTCCCACTCCCCTCAGTCACTGCGTCCCACTCCCCTCAGTCACTGCGTCCCACTCCCCTCAGTCACTGCGTCCCACTCCCCTCAGTCACTGCGTCCCACTCCCCTCAGTCACTGCGTCCCACTCCCCTCAGTCACTGCGTCCCACTCCCCTCAGTCACTGCGTCCCACTCCCCTCAGTCACTGCGTCCCACTCCCCTCAGTCACTGCGTCCCACTCCCCTCAGTCACTGCGTCCCACTCCCCTCAGTCACTGCGTCCCACTCCCCTCAGTCACTGCGTCCCACTCCCCTCAGTCACTGCGTCCCACTCCCCTCAGTCACTGCGTCCCACTCCCCTCAGTCACTGCGTCCCACTCCCCTCAGTCACTGCGTCCCACTCCCCTCAGTCACTGCGTCCCACTCCCCTCAGTCACTGCGTCCAACTCCCCTCAGTCACTGCGTCCCACTCCCCTCAGTCACGGCGTCCCACTCCCCTCAGTCACGGCGTCCCACTCCCCTCAGTCACGGCGTCCCACTCCCCTCAGTCACGGCGTCCCACTCCCCTCAGTCAAGGCATCCCACTCCCCTCAGTCACGGCATCCCACTCCCCTCAGTCACGGCATCCCACTGCCCTCAGTCACGGCATCCCACTGCCCTCAGTCTCCAATCCCACTCGCCTCAGTCACTACATCCCACTCCCCTCAGTCACAGCTTCCCACTCCCCTCGGTTTGAGACTGGGTGATTCTCAGGGACTGAGCATTTCAGGAGTCCCATTGGGTGAAGAGTCTGTTTGAATGAACCCACAAGACTGATACCTGAGTCTGGAGACCCCGCTGGGATAGAGGACGGACTCTCAGCGGATTCTCGAGTCGTTTGTTCCTCGGGTCCCTGACTTGTTGAAGTCTCTGGATCTGTAATAAAGGGACAGAAACATGGGAGAGTGCAGGAGTGGAGAACACACGGGCAGGTCATCGGGCTGGTACTGGAGTCCGGAGAACGGGAGACACCGGTCTTAATATCACCCAGAATCATCCAATCCCACTCCCCTCAGACACTGCATCCCACTCCCCTCAGTCACTACATCCCACTCCCCTCAGTCACAGCTTCCCACTCCCCCTCAGTCACAGCTTCCCACTCCCCTCAGTCACTGCGTCCCACTGCCCTCAGTCACTGCGTCCCACTGCCCTCAGTCACTGCGTCCCACTGCCCTCAGTCACTGCGTCCCAATGCCCTCAGTCACTGCGTCCCACTGCCCTCAGTCACTGCGTCCCACTGCCCTCAGTCACTGCGTCCCACTGCCCTCAGTCACTGCGTCCCAATGCCCTCAGTCACTGCGTCCCACTCCCCTCAGACCCTCCGTCCCACTCCCCTCAGACCCTCCGTCTCACTCCCCTCAGACCCTCCGTCCCACTCCCCTCAGCCACTGCGCCCCACTCCCCATAGCCACTGCGCCCCACTCCCCTCAGCCACTGCGCCCCACTCCCCTCAGTCACTGCGCCCACTCCCCTCAGTCACTGCGCCCCTCTCCCCTCAGTCACTGCGTCCCACTCCCCTCAGTCCCTCCGTCCCACTCCCCTCAGTCACTGCGTCCCACTCCCCTCAGTCACAGCTTCCCACTCCCCTCAGTCCCTCCGTCCCACTCCCCTCAGCCACTGCGCCCCACTCCCCATAGCCACTGCGCCCCACTCCCCTCAGTCACTGCGTCCCACTCCCCTCAGTCCCTCCGTCCCACTCCCCTCAGTCACTGCGTCCCACTCCCCTCAGTCACTGCGTCCCACTCCCCTCAGTCCCTCCGTCCCACTCCCCTCAGTCCCTCCGTCCCACTCCCCTCAGTCCCTCCGTCCCACTCCCCTCAGTCACTGCGTCCCACTCCCCTCAGTCCCTCCGTCCCACTCGCCTCAGTCACTCCGTCCCACTCCCCTCAGTCCCTCCGTCCCACTCCCCTCAGTCCCTCCGTCCCACTCCCCTCAGCCACTGCGCCCCACTCCCCAGAGCCACTGCGCCCCACTCCCCTCAGCCACTGCGCCCCACTCCCCTCAGCCACTGCGCCCCACTCCCCTCAGTCCCTCCGTCCCACTCCCCTCAGACCCTCCGTCCCACTCCCCTCAGACCCTCCGTCCCACTCCCCTCAGACCCTCCGTCCCACTCCCCTCAGACCCTCCGTCCCACTCGCCTCAGACCCTCCGTCCCACTCGCCTCAGACCCTCCGTCCCACTCCCCTCAGTCACTGCGTCCCACTCCCCTCAGTCACTGCGTCCCACTCCCCTCAGTCACTGCGTCCCACTCCCCTCAGTCACTGCGTCCCACTCCCCTCAGTCACTGCGTCCCACTCCCCTCAGTCACTGCGTCCCACTCCCCTCAGTCACTGCGTCCCACTCCCCTCAGTCACTGCGTCCCACTCCCCTCAGTCACTGCGTCCCACTCCCCTCAGTCACTGCGTCCCACTCCCCTCAGTCACTGCGTCCCACTCCCCTCAGTCACTGCGTCCCACTCCCCTCAGTCACTGCGTCCCACTCCCCTCAGATCCTCCGTCCCACTCCCCTCAGTCACTGCGTCCCACTCCCCTCAGACCCTCCGTCCCACTCCCCTCAGACCCTCCGTCCCACTCCCCTCAGAACCTCCGTCCCACTCTCCTCAGACCCTCCGTCCCACTCCCCTCAGACCCTCCGTCCCACTCCCCTCAGACCCTCCGTCCCACTCCCCTCAGTCACTGCGTCCCACACCCCTCAGTCACTGCGTCCCACACCCCTCAGTCACTGCGTCCCACTCCCCTCAGTCACTGCGTCCCACTCCCCTCAGTCACTGCGTCCCACTCCCCTCAGTCACTGCGTCCCACTCCCCTCAGTCACTGCGTCCCACTCCCCTCAGTCACTGCGTCCCACTCCCCTCAGTCACTGCGTCCCACTCCCCTCAGTCACTGCGTCCCACTCCCCTCAGTCACTGCGTCCCACTCCCCTCAGTCACTGCGTCCCACTCCCCTCAGTCACTGCGTCCCACTCCCCTCAGTCACTGCGTCCCACTCCCCTCAGTCACTGCGTCCCACTCCCCTCAGTCACTGCGTCCCACTCCCCTCAGTCACTGCGTCCCACTCCCCTCAGTCACTGCGTCCCACTCCCCTCAGTCACTGCGTCCCACTCCCCTCAGTCACTGCGTCCCACTCCCCTCAGTCACTGCGTCCCACTCCCCTCAGTCACTGCGTCCCACTCCCCTCAGTCACTGCGTCCCACTCCCCTCAGTCACTGCGTCCCACTCCCCTCAGTCACTGCGTCCCACTCCCCTCAGTCACTGCGTCCCACTGCCCTCAGTCACCGCGTCCCACTGCCCTCAGTCACCGCGTCCCACTCCCCTCAGTCACCGCGTCCCACTCCCCTCAGTCACCGCGTCCCACTCCCCTCAGTCACCGCGTCCCACTCCCCTCAGACCCTCCGTCTCATTCCCCTCAGACCCTCCGTCCCACTCCCCTCAGACCCTCCGTCCCACTCCCCTCAGTCACTGCGTCCCACACCCCTCAGTCACTACATCCCACTCCCCTCAGTAACGACATTCCACTCCCCTCAGACCCTCCATCCCACTCCCCTCAGACCCTCCATCCCACGCCCCTCAGACCCTCCATCCCACTCCCCTCAGACCCTCCATCCCACTCCCCTCAGTCACGGCTTCCCACTCCCCTCAGTCACGGCTTCCCACTCCCCTCAGTCACGGCATCCCACTCCCCTCAGTCACGGCATCCCACTCCCCTCAGTCACGGCATCCCACTCCCCTCAGTCACGGCATCCCACTCCCCTCAGTCACGGCATCCCACTCCCCTCAGTCACGGCATCCCACTCCCCTCAGTCACGGCATCCCACTCCCCTCAGTCACGGCATCCCACTCCCCTCAGTCACGGCATCCCACTCCCCTCAGTCACGGCATCCCACTCCCCTCAGTCACGGCATCCCACTCCCCTCAGTCACGGCATCCCACTCCCCTCAGTCACGGCATCCCACTCCCCTCAGTCACGGCATCCCACTCCCCTCAGTCACGGCATCCCACTCCCCTCAGTCACGGCATCCCACTCCCCTCAGTCACGGCATCCCACTCCCCTCAGTCACGGCATCCCACTCCCCTCAGTCACGGCATCCCACTCCCCTCAGTCACGGCATCCCACTCCCCTCAGTCACGGCATCCCACTCCCCTCAGTCACGGCATCCCACTCCCCTCAGTCACGGCATCCCACTCCCCTCAGTCACGGCATCCCACTCCCCTCAGTCACGGCATCCCACTCCCCTCAGTCACGGCATCCCACTGCCCTCAGTCACGGCATCCCACTGCCCTCAGTCACGGCATCCCACTGCCCTCAGTCACGGCATCCCACTGCCCTCAGTCTCCAATCCCACTCCCCTCAGTCACTACATCCCACTCCCCTCAGTCACAGCTTCCCACTCCCCTCGGTTTGAGACTGGGTGATTCTCAGGGACTGAGCATTTCAGGAGTCCCATTGGGTGAAGAGTCTGTTTGAATGAACCCACAAGACTGATACCTGAGTCTGCAGACCCCGCTGGGATCGAGGACGGACTCTCAGCGGATTCTAGAGTCGTTTGTTCCTCGGGTCCCTGACTTGTGGATGTCTCTGGATCTGTAATAAAGGGACAGAAACATGGGAGAGTGCAGGAGTGGAGAACACACGGACAGGTCATCGGGCTGGGACTGGAGTCCGGAGAATGGGAGACACCGGTCTTAATATAACCCATAATCATCCAATCCCACTCCCCTCAGTCACTCTATCCCACTCCCCTCAGTCACAACATCCCACTCCCCTCAGTCACTACATCCCACTCCCCTCAGTCACCACATCCCACTCCCCTCAGTCACCACATCCCACTCCCCTCAGTAACTACATCCCACTCCCCTCAGTGACAATATCCAACTCCCCATAAAAACGACATCCCACTCCCCTCAGTGACAATATCCAACTCCCCATAAAAACGACATCCCACTCCCCTCAGTCACAGCTTCCCACTCCCCTCAGTCGAGAACAGACGATTCACCGACACTGGAGTGACCAGTGGGCCCTGGAGAGGGAGTGTGGGGTGTCCAGTGACACACTCGGGGCCTATCGTGACCCGTGGGCCCTGGAGAGGGAGTGTGGAGTGTCCAGTGATACACACGGGGCCTATCGTGACCTGTGGGCCCTGGAGAGGGAGTGTGGGGAGTCCAGTGATACACTCGGGGCCTATCGTGACCCAGTGGCCCTGGAGAGGGAGTGTGGGGTGTCCAGTGATACACACGGGGCCTATCGTGACCCGTGGGCCCTGGAGAGGGAGTGTGGGGAGTCCAGTGATACACTCGGGGCCTATCGTGACCCGTGGGCCCTGGAGAGGGAGTGTGGGGTGTCCAGTGATACACTCGGGGCCTATCGTGACCCGTGGGCCCTGGAGAGGGAGTGTGGGGTGTCCAGTGATACACTCGGGGCCTATCGCGACCCGTGGGCCCTGGAGAGGGAGTGTGGGGAGTCCAGTGATACACTCGGGGCCTATCGTGACCCGTGGGCCCTGGAAAGGGAGTATGGGGTGTCCAGTGATACACTCGGGGCCTATCGTGATCCGTGGGTCCTGGAGAGGGAGTGTGGGGTGTCCAGTGATACACTCGGGGCCTATCGTGACCCGTGGGCCCTGGAAAGTGAGTATGGGGTGTCCAGTGATACACTCGGGGCCTCTCGTGACCCGTGGGCCATGGAGTGGGAGTGTGGGGTGTCCAGTGATACACTCGGGGCCGATCTCAACCCGTGTGCCCTGCAGAGGGAGTGTGGGGTGTCCAGTGATACACTCGGGGCCTATCGTGACCCAGTGGCCCTGGAGAGGGAGTGTGGGGTGTCCAGTGATACACTCGGGCCCTATCGTGACCCGTGGGCCCTGGAGAGGGAGTGTGGGGTGTCCAGTGATACACTCGGGGTCTATCGTGACCCGTGGGCCCTGGAGAGGGAGTGTGGGGTGTCCAGTGATACACTCGGGGCCTATCGTGACCCGTGGCCCTGGAGAGGGAGTGTGGGGTGTCCAGTGATACACTCGGGGCCTATCGTGACCCGTGGGCCCTGGAGAGGGAGTGTGGGGAGTCCAGTGATACACTCGGGGCCTATCGTGACCCGTGGACCATGGAGAGGGAGTGTGGGGTGTCCAGTGATACACTCGGGGCCTATCGTGACCCGTGTGCCCTGGAGAGGGAGTGTGGGGTGTCCAGTGACAAACTCGGGGTCTATCGTGACCCGTGGGCCCTGGAGAGGGAGTGTGGGGTGTCCAGTGATACACTCGGGGCCTATCGTGACCCGTGGGCCTGGAGAGGGAGTGTGGGGTGTCCAGTGATACACTCGGGGCCTATCGTGACCGTGGGCCCTGGAGAGGGAGTGTGGGGTGTCCAGTGATACACGCGGGCCCTATCGTGACCCGTGGGCCCTGGAGAGGGAGTGTGGGGTGTCCAGTGATACACTCGGGGCCTATCGTGACCCGTGGGCCCTGGAGAGGGAGTGTGGGGTGTCCAGTGATACACTCGGGGCCTATCGTGACCCGTGGGCTCTGGAGAGGGAGTGTGGGGTGTCCAGTGATACACTCGGGGCCTATCGTGACCCGTGGGCCCTGGAGAGGGAGTGTGGGGTGTCCAGTGATACACTCGGGGCCTATCGTGACCTGTGGGCCCTGGAGAGGGAGTGTGGGGTGTCCAGTGATACACTCGGGGCCTCTCGTGACCCGTGGGCCCTGGAGAGGGAGTGTGGGGTGTCCAGTGATACACTCGGGGCCTATCGTGACCCGTGGGCCCTGGAGAGGGAGTGTGGGGAGTCCAGTGATACACTCGGGGCCTATCGTGACCCGTGGGCCCTGGAGAGGGAGTGTGGGGAGTCCAGTGATACACTCGGGGCCTATCGTGACCCGTGGGCCCTGGAGAGGGAGTGTGGGGAGTCCAGTGATACACTCGGGACCTATCGCGACCCGTGGGCCCTGGAGAGGGAGTGTGGGGTGTCCAGTGATACACTCGGGGCCTATCGTGACCCGTGGGCCCTGGAGAGGGAGTGTGGGGTGTCCAGTGATACACTCGGGACCTATCGTGACCTGTGGGCCCTGGAGAGGGAGTGTGGGGTGTCCAGTGATACACTCGGGACCTATCGTGACCCGTGGGCCCTGGAGGGGGAGTGTGGGGTGTCCAGTGATACACTCGGGCCCTATCGTGACCCGTGGGCCCTGGAGAGGAAGTGTGGGGTGTCCAGTGAAACACTCGGGACCTATCGTGACCCGTGGGCCCTGGAGGGGGAGTGTGGGGTGTCCAGTGATACACTCGGGGCCTATCGTGACCCGTGGGCCCTGGAGAGGGAGTGTGGGGTGTCCAGTGATACACTCGGGGCCTATCGTGACCCGTGGGCCCTGGAGAGGGAGTGTGGGGTGTCCAGTGATACACTCGGGGCCTATCGCGACCCGTGGGCCCTGGAGAGGGAGTGTGGGGAGTCCAGTGATACACTCGGGGCCTATCGTGACCCGTGGGCCCTGGAAAGGGAGTATGGGGTGTCCAGTGATACACTCGGGGCCTATCGTGACCCGTGGGTCCTGGAGAGGGAGTGTGGGGTGTCCAGTGATACACTCGGGGCCTATCGTGACCCGTGGGCCCTGGAAAGTGAGTATGGGGTGTCCAGTGATACACTCGGGGCCTCTCGTGACCCGTGGGCCATGGAGTGGGAGTGTGGGGTGTCCAGTGATACACTCGGGGCCTATCTCAACCCGTGTGCCCTGCAGAGGGAGTGTGGGGTGTCCAGTGATACACTCGGGGCCTATCGTGACCCGTGGGCCCTGGAGAGGGAGTGTGGGGTGTCCAGTGATACACTCGGGGCCTATCGTGACCCGTGGCCCTGGAGAGGGAGTGTGGGGTGTCCAGTGATACACTCGGGGTCTATCGTGACCCGTGGGCCCTGGTGAGGGAGTGTGGGGTGTCCAGTGATACACTCGGGGCCTATCGTGACCCGTGTGCCCTGGAGAGGGAGTGTGGGGTGTCCAGTGACAAACTCGGGGTCTATCGTGACCCGTGGGCCCTGGAGAGGGAGTGTGGGGTGTCCAGTGATACACTCGGGGCCTATCGTGACCCGTGGGCCCTGGAGAGGGAGTGTGGGGTGTCCAGTGATACACTCGGGGCCTATCGCGACCCGTGGGCCCTGGAGAGGGAGTGTGGGGTGTCCAGTGATACACTCGGGGCCTATCGCGACCCGTGGGCCCTGGAGAGGGAGTGTGGGGTGTCCAGTGATACACTCGGGGCCTATCGTGACCCGTGGCCCTGGAGAGGGAGTGTGGGGTGTCCAGTGATACACTCGGGGCCTATCGTGACCCGTGTGCCCTGGAGAGGGAGTGTGGGGTGTCCAGTGACAAACTCGGGGCCTATCGTGACCCGTGGGCCCTGGAGAGGGAGTGTGGGGAGTCCAGTGATACACTCGGGGCCTATCGTGACCCGTGGGCCCTGGAGAGGGAGTGTGGGGAGTCCAGTGATACACTCGGGGCCTATCGTGACCCGTGGGCCTGGAGAGGGAGTGTGGGGTGTCCAGTGATACACTCGGGGCCTATCGTGACCCGTGGGCCCTGGAGAGGGAGTGTGGGGTGTCCAGTGATACACTCGGGGCCTATCGTGACCCGTGGGCCCTGGAGAGGGAGTGTGGGGTGTCCAGTGATACACTCGGGGCCTATCGTGACCCGTGGGCCCTGGAGGGGGAGTGTGGGGTGTCCAGTGATACACTCGGGGCCTATCGCGACCTGTGGGCCCTGGAGAGGGAGTGTGGGGAGTCCAGTGATACACTCGGGGCCTATCGTGACCCGTGGGCCCTGGAGAGGGAGTGTGGGGTGTCCAGTAATACACTCGGGGCCTATCGTGACCCGTGGGCCCTGGAGAGGGAGTGTGGGGTGTCCAGTGATACACTCGGGGCCTATCGTGACCCGTGGGCCCTGGAGAGGGAGTGTGGGGTGTCCAGTGATAAACTCGGGGTCTATCGTGACCTGTGGGCCCTGGAGAGGGAGTGTGGGGTGTCCAGTGATACACTCGGGGCCTATCGTGACCCGTGGGCCCTGGAGAGGGAGTGTGGGGTGTCCAGTGATACACTCGGGGCCTATCGTGACCCGTGGGCCCTGGAGAGGGAGTGTGGGGTGTCCAGTGATACATTCGGGCCCTATCGTGACCCGTGGGCCCTGGAGAGGGAGTGTGGGGTGTCCAGTGATACACTCGGGCCCTATCGTGACCCGTGGGCCCTGGAGAGGGAGTGTGGGGTGTCCAGTGATACACTCGGGGCCTATCGTGACCCGTGGGCCCTGGAGAGGGAGTGTGGGGTGTCCAGTGATACACTCGGGGCCGATCGTGACCCGTGGGCCCTGGAGAGGGAGTGTGGGGAGTCCAGTGATACACTCGGGGCCTATCGTGACCCGTGGGCCCTGGAGAGGGAGTGTGGGGTGTCCAGTGATACACTCGGGCCCTATCGTGACCCGTGGGCCCTGGAGAGGGAGTGTGGGGAGTCCAGCGATACACTCGGGGCCTATCGTGACCCGTGGGCCCTGGAGGGGGAGTGTGGGGTGTCCAGTGATACACTCGGGGCCTATCGTGACCCATGGGCCCTGGAGAGGGAGTGTGGGGTGTCCAGTGATACACTCGGGGCCTATCGTGACCCGTGGGCCCTGGAGAGGGAGAGAGGGGAGTCCAGTGATACACTCGGGGCCTATCGTGACCCGTGGGCCCTGGAGAGGGAGTGAGGGGTGTGCAGTGATACACTCGGGACCTATCGTGACCCGTGGGCCCTGGAGAGGGAGTGAGGGGAGTCCAGTGATACACTCGGGGCCTATCGTGACCCGTGGGCCCTGGAGAGGGAGTGTGGGGTGTCCAGTGATACACTCGGGGCCTATCGTGACCCGTGGGCCCTGGAAAGTGAGTATGGGGTGTCCAGTGATACACTCGGGGCCTCTCGTGACCCGTGGGCCATGGAGTGGGAGTGTGGGGTGTCCAGTGATACACTCGGGGCCTATCTCAACCCGTGTGCCCTGCAGAGGGAGTGTGGGGTGTCCAGTGATACACTCGGGGCCTATCGTGACCCAGTGGCCCTGGAGAGGGAGTGTGGGGTGTCCAGTGAAACACTCGGGGCCTAACACGACCCGTGGGCCCTGGAGAGGGAGTGTGGGGTGTCCAGTGATACACTCGGGGCCTATCGTGACCCGTGGGCCCTGGAGAGGGAGTGTGGGGTGTCCAGTGATACACTCGGGGCCTATCGTGACCCGTGGCCCTGGAGAGGGAGTGTGGGGTGTCCAGTGATACACTCGGGGTCTATCGTGACCCGTGGGCCCTGGTGAGGGAGTGTGGGGTGTCCAGTGATACACTCGGGGCCTATCGTGACCCGTGTGCCCTGGAGAGGGAGTGTGGGGTGTCCAGTGACAAACTCGGGGTCTATCGTGACCCGTGGGCCCTGGAGAGGGAGTGTGGGGTGTCCAGTGATACACTCGGGGCCTATCGTGACCCGTGGGCCCTGGAGAGGGAGTGTGGGGTGTCCAGTGATACACTCGGGGCCTATCGCGACCCGTGGGCCCTGGAGAGGGAGTGTGGGGTGTCCAGTGATACACTCGGGGCCTATCGCGACCCGTGGGCCCTGGAGAGGGAGTGTGGGGTGTCCAGTGATACACTCGGGGCCTATCGTGACCCGTGGCCCTGGAGAGGGAGTGTGGGGTGTCCAGTGATACACTCGGGGCCTATCGTGACCCGTGTGCCCTGGAGAGGGAGTGTGGGGTGTCCAGTGACAAACTCGGGGCCTATCGTGACCCGTGGGCCCTGGAGAGGGAGTGTGGGGAGTCCAGTGATACACTCGGGGCCTATCGTGACCCGTGGGCCCTGGAGAGGGAGTGTGGGGAGTCCAGTGATACACTCGGGGCCTATCGTGACCCGTGGGCCTGGAGAGGGAGTGTGGGGTGTCCAGTGATACACTCGGGGCCTATCGTGACCCGTGGGCCCTGGAGAGGGAGTGTGGGGTGTCCAGTGATACACTCGGGGCCTATCGTGACCCGTGGGCCCTGGAGAGGGAGTGTGGGGAGTCCAGTGATACACTCGGGGCCTATCGTGACCCGTGGGCCCTGGAGAGGGAGTGTGGGGTGTCCAGTAATACACTCGGGGCCTATCGTGACCCGTGGGCCCTGGAGAGGGAGTGTGGGGTGTCCAGTGATACACTCGGGGCCTATCGTGACCCGTGGGCCCTGGAGAGGGAGTGTGGGGTGTCCAGTGATACACTCGGGGTCTATCGTGACCCGTGGGCCCTGGAGAGGGAGTGTGGGGTGTCCAGTGATACACTCGGGGCCTATCGTGACCCGTGGGCCCTGGAGAGGGAGTGTGGGGTGTCCAGTGATACACTCGGGGCCTATCGTGACCCGTGGGCCCTGGAGAGGGAGTGTGGGGTGTCCAGTGATACATTCGGGCCCTATCGTGACCCGTGGGCCCTGGAGAGGGAGTGTGGGGTGTCCAGTGATACACTCGGGCCCTATCGTGACCCGTGGGCCCTGGAGAGGGAGTGTGGGGTGTCCAGTGATACACTCGGGGCCTATCGTGACCCGTGGGCCCTGGAGAGGGAGTGTGGGGTGTCCAGTGATACACTCGGGGCCTATCGTCACCCGTGGGCCCTGGAGAGGGAGTGTGGGGTGTCCAGTGATACACTCGGGGCCTATCGTGACCCGTGGGTCCTGGAGAGGGAGTGTGGGGTGTCCAGTGATACACTCGGGGCCGATCGTGACCCGTGGGCCCTGGAGAGGGAGTGTGGGGAGTCCAGTGATACACTCGGGGCCTATCGTGACCCGTGGGCCCTGGAGAGGGAGTGTGGGGTGTCCAGTGATACACTCGGGCCCTATCGTGACCCGTGGGCCCTGGAGAGGGAGTGTGGGGAGTCCAGCGATACACTCGGGGCCTATCGTGACCCGTGGGCCCTGGAGGGGGAGTGTGGGGTGTCCAGTGATACACTCGGGGCCTATCGTGACCCATGGGCCCTGGAGAGGGAGTGTGGGGTGTCCAGTGATACACTCGGGGCCTATCGTGACCCGTGGGCCCTGGAGAGGGAGAGAGGGGAGTCCAGTGATACACTCGGGGCCTATCGTGACCCGTGGGCCCTGGAGAGGGAGTGAGGGGTGTGCAGTGATACACTCGGGACCTATCGTGACCCGTGGGCCCTGGAGAGGGAGTGAGGGGAGTCCAGTGATACACTCTGGGCCTATCGTGACCCGTGGGCCCTGGAAAGTGAGTATGGGGTGTCCAGTGATACACTCGGGGCCTCTCGTGACCCGTGGGCCATGGAGTGGGAGTGTGGGGTGTCCAGTGATACACTCGGGGCCTATCTCAACCCGTGTGCCCTGCAGAGGGAGTGTGGGGTGTCCAGTGATACACTCGGGGCCTATCGTGACCCAGTGGCCCTGGAGAGGGAGTGTGGGGTGTCCAGTGAAACACTCGGGGCCTAACACGACCCGTGGGCCCTGGAGAGGGAGTGTGGGGTGTCCAGTGATACACTCGGGGCCTATCGTGACCCGTGGCCCTGGAGAGGGAGTGTGGGGTGTCCAGTGATACACTCGGGGTCTATCGTGACCCGTGGGCCCTGGTGAGGGAGTGTGGGGTGTCCAGTGATACACTCGGGGCCTATCGTGACCCGTGTGCCCTGGAGAGGGAGTGTGGGGTGTCCAGTGACAAACTCGGGGTCTATCGTGACCCGTGGGCCCTGGAGAGGGAGTGTGGGGTGTCCAGTGATACACTCGGGGCCTATCGTGACCCGTGGGCCCTGGAGAGGGAGTGTGGGGTGTCCAGTGATACACTCGGGGCCTATCGCGACCCGTGGGCCCTGGAGAGGGAGTGTGGGGTGTCCAGTGATACACTCGGGGCCTATCGCGACCCGTGGGCCCTGGAGAGGGAGTGTGGGGTGTCCAGTGATACACTCGGGGCCTATCGTGACCCGTGGCCCTGGAGAGGGAGTGTGGGGTGTCCAGTGATACACTCGGGGCCTATCGTGACCCGTGTGCCCTGGAGAGGGAGTGTGGGGTGTCCAGTGACAAACTCGGGGCCTATCGTGACCCGTGGGCCCTGGAGAGGGAGTGTGGGGAGTCCAGTGATACACTCGGGGCCTATCGTGACCCGTGGGCCCTGGAGAGGGAGTGTGGGGAGTCCAGTGATACACTCGGGGCCTATCGTGACCCGTGGGCCTGGAGAGGGAGTGTGGGGTGTCCAGTGATACACTCGGGGCCTATCGTGACCCGTGGGCCCTGGAGAGGGAGTGTGGGGTGTCCAGTGATACACTCGGGGCCTATCGTGACCCGTGGGCCCTGGAGAGGGAGTGTGGGGTGTCCAGTGATACACTCGGGGCCTATCGTGACCCGTGGGCCCTGGAGGGGGAGTGTGGGGTGTCCAGTGATACACTCGGGGCCTATCGCGACCTGTGGGCCCTGGAGAGGGAGTGTGGGGAGTCCAGTGATACACTCGGGGCCTATCGTGACCCGTGGGCCCTGGAGAGGGAGTGTGGGGTGTCCAGTAATACACTCGGGGCCTATCGTGACCCGTGGGCCCTGGAGAGGGAGTGTGGGGTGTCCAGTGATACACTCGGGGTCTATCGTGACCTGTGGGCCCTGGAGAGGGAGTGTGGGGTGTCCAGTGATACACTCGGGGCCTATCGTGACCCGTGGGCCCTGGAGGGGGAGTGTGGGGTGTCCAGTGATACACTCGGGGCCTATCGTGACCCGTGGGCCCTGGAGAGGGAGTGTGGGGTGTCCAGTGATACACTCGGGGCCTATCGTGACCCGTGGGCCCTGGAGAGGGAGTGTGGGGAGTCCAGTGATACACTCGGGGCCTATCGTGACCCGTGGGCCCTGGAGAGGGAGTGTGGGGTGTCCAGTGATACACTCGGGGCCTATCGTGACCCGTGGGCCCTGGAGAGGGAGTGTGGGGTGTCCAGTGATACACTCGGGGCCTATCGTGACCCGTGGGCCCTGGAGAGGGAGTGTGGGGTGTCCAGTGATACATTCGGGCCCTATCGTGACCCGTGGGCCCTGGAGAGGGAGTGTGGGGTGTCCAGTGATACACTCGGGCCCTATCGTGACCCGTGGGCCCTGGAGAGGGAGTGTGGGGTGTCCAGTGATACACTCGGGGCCTATCGTGACCCGTGGGCCCTGGAGAGGGAGTGTGGGGAGTCCAGTGATACACTCAGGGCCTATCGTGACCCGTGGGCCCTGGAGAGGGAGTGTGGGGTGTCCAGTGATACACTCGGGCCCTATCGTGACCCGTGGGCCCTGGAGAGGGAGTGTGGGGTGTCCAGTGATACACTCGGGGCCCATCGTGACCCGTGGGCCCTGGAGGGGGAGTGTGGGGAGTCCAGTGATACACTCGGGGCCTATCGTGACCCGTGGGCCCTGGAGAGGGAGTGTGGGGAGTCCAGTGATACACTCGGGGCCTATCGTGACCCGTGGGCCCTGGAGAGGGAGTGTGGGGTGTCCAGTGATACACTCGGGGCCTATCGTGACCCGTGGGCCCTGGAGAGGGAGTGTGGGGAGTCCAGTGATACACTCGGGGCCGATCGTGACCCGTGGGCCCTGGAGAGGGAGTGTGGGGTGTCCAGTGATACACTCGGGGCCTATCGTGACCCGTGGGCCCTGGAGAGGGAGTGAGGGGTGTCCAGTGATACACTCGGGGCCTATCGTGACCCGTGGGCCCTGGAGAGGGAGTGTGG
The DNA here is from genome assembly GCF_035084215.1 of Heptranchias perlo. Taxonomy (NCBI): domain Eukaryota; kingdom Metazoa; phylum Chordata; class Chondrichthyes; order Hexanchiformes; family Hexanchidae; genus Heptranchias; species Heptranchias perlo. The sequence continues at coordinate 272,810 of NW_027139338.1, forward strand.
GGTGTCCAGTGATACACTCGGGGCCTATCGTGACCCCTGGGCCCTGGAGAGGGAGTGTGGGGAGTCCAGTGATACACTCGGGGCCTATCGTGACCCGTGGGCCCTGGAGAGGGAGTGTGGGGAGTCCAGTGATACACTCGGGGCCTATCGTGACCCCTGGGTCCTGGAGAGGGAGTGTGGGGTGTCCAGTGATACACTCGGGGCCTATCGCGACCCGTGGGCCCTGGAGAGGGAGTGAGGGGTGTCCAGTGATACACTCGGGGCCTATCGTGACCCGTGGGCCCTGGAGAGGGAGTGTGGGGTGTCCAGTGATACACTCGGGGCCTATCGCGACCCGTGGGCCCTGGAGAGGGAGTGTGGGGTGTCCAGTGATACACTCGGGGTCTATCGCGACCCGTGGGCCCTGGAGAGGGAGTGAGGGGTGTCCAGTGATACACTCGGGGCCTATCGTGACCCGTGGGCCCTGGAGAGGGAGTGTGGGGTGTCCAGTGATACACTCGGGGCCTATCGTGACCCGTGGGCCCTGGAGAGGGAGTGTGGGGAGTCCAGTGATACACTCGGGGCCTATCGTGACCCGCGGGCCCTGGAGAGGGAGTGTGGGGAGTCCAGTGATACACTCGGGGCCTATCGTGACCCGTGGGCCCTGGAGAGGGAGTGTGGGGTGTCCAGTGATACACTCGGGGCCTATCGTGACCCGTGGGCCCTGGAGAGGGAGTGTGGGGAGTCCAGTGATACACTCGGGGCCTATCGTGACCCGTGGGCCCTGGAGAGGGAGTGTGGGGTGTCCAGTGATACACTCGGGGCCTATCGTGACCCGCGGGCCCTGGAGAGGGAGTGTGGGGTGTCCAGTGATACACTCGGGGCCTATCGTGACCCGTGGGCCCTGGAGAGGGAGTGTGGGGTGTCCAGTGATACACTCGGGGCCTATCGTGACCCGTGGGCCCTGCAGTGAGCAGAGTTCCGATGGAGACGGACAGCAGCCTGTGGTTCCGTGTCCTTTAGTGTTGGTGAAAAGTTCACTTTGTGTTTCAGTTCATTTATTCATTGTTTCCCGGACAAAAAGGAGGTTCTCGAGTAACTTTGATTTGTTCTGTTGATGACACGGGGGCTTCCCAGAGTCACCCTCCTGGGACATTTATAAACAGCAATCTACCTGTACAATAAGCAGAGTGTCCGCCTGTCGGTCCCAACTCATAAACGAAGTAACTGGTGCAGTTTTTAATTTTCGCCTCGTGGATCCACCTGCAGTTATTTCCATAATTGGTAAAACAAACTGTCCTCGTTACTGCTCCCTGTCCCACCGTGGGATGAGAACCTGAAATGAGGTTTGTAAATATTGATGAATGTGAGCGATCTGAACAGTGCTGGACAGTGAGTGTAAATCTGAGATTAGAAAGTCTGAAATTACCATTTAACCAGCCTGGGCCATCTGTGGAGCAGTGACGGAATGGGACAGCAGTCTCCGGAATCTTCCATCCACCAGAACTGAAAAAATAATCAGAGTCAGACCCGAAACTGATGGAATTTATTAACGGAGAGAGAGACTGGAACCGGGAGAATGTATCGGAAAACGGGGAACACCCTTTACTCTCTGTCCCCGTTCTGCATTCTCCTCTCCCCCGATATCTCCCTTTACTCTCTGTCCCCGTTCTAAATTCCTTCTACCCCAGGTATCTCCCTTTACTCTCTGTCCCCGTTCTGCATTCTCCTCTAACCCGATATCTCCCTTTACTCTCTGTCCCCGTTCTAAATTCCTTCTACCCCGATATCTCCCTTTACTCTCTGTCCCCGTTCTAAATTCCTTCTACCCCGGGTATCTCCCTTTACTCTCTGTCCCCGTTCTGCATTCTCCTCTAACCCGATATCTCCCTTTACTCTCTGTCCCCGTTCTGCATTCTCCTCCACCCCGTGTATCTCCCTTTATTCTCTGTCCCCGTTCTAAATTCCTTCTACCCCGGGTATCTCCCTTTACTCTCTGCCCCCGTTCTAAATTCCTTCTACCCCGTGTATCTCCCTTAACTCTCTGTCCCCGTTCTGCATTCTCCTCTAACCCGATATCTCCCTTTACTCTCTGTCCCCGTTCTAAATTCCTTCTACCCCATTTATCTCCCTTTGCTCTCTATCGCTGTTCTATATTCCCCTCTCACTTCCTTCTCTCACCCTTTTCAAAATTCCTCTCCACCCCTGGTATCTCCCTGTACTATCTCTCCCCTCTCTATATTCACCTCTGGCCCGGGTATCTCCGTATACTCTGTCCGCCTTTTTAATACCCCTCTACCCCGAGTATCTCCCTTTATTCTCTTACCCTGTTCAATATTCCTCTCGAACCCTGGTATCTCCCTCTACTAACTCTCCCCTTTCTATATTCACCTCCGGCCGAGGTATCTCCCTTCACTCTCTGTCCCTGTTCTGTATTCCCTCTATGCCTGGTTTCTCCCTTTCCTGTCTGTCCCCGTTCTGCATTCTCCTCTGCCCCGTGTATCTCCCTTTCCTCTCCGTCCCCATTCAATATTCACTATACCCCGGCTATCTCCCTTTACTTTCTGACCACATTCTATATTCCCCTCTACCCTGCATATCTCCCTTTATTCTCTTTCCCTGTTCAATATTCCTCTCAACCCCTGGATTCTCCAGTTACCAACTCTCCCCATTCTATATTCACCTCTGGATCGGTTATCTCCGTATCCTCTCTGTCCCTGTTCCATATTCCCCTCTACCCCATTTATCTCCCTTTTCTCTCCGTCCCTGTTCTATATTCCCCTCTATCCCAGGTATCTCCCTCAACTCTCTGTCCCCATTCTATATTCCCTCTACCCCGGGTATCTCCCTTTACTCTCTGTCCCTGTTCTATATTCTGTTTACCTCGGTTATCTCCCTTTACTCCCTGACACCTTTCAATATTTCCTCTGCCCCGGATATCTCCCTTTGCTCTCTGTCCCTGTTCTATATTCCCCTCTACCCCTGGTATCTCCCTTTGCTCTCTGTCCCTGTTCTATATTCCCCTCTCACTTTATTCTCTCACCCTGTTCAAAATTCCTCTCTGCCCCTGGCATCTCCCTATACTATCTCTCCCATCTCTATATTCACCTCTGGCCCGGGTATCTCCGCATAATCTCTGTCCCTGTTCTATATTCCCCTCTGGCCCGGGTATCTCCCTTTACTCTCTGTCCCTGTTCTATATTCCCCTCTACCCCGGGTATCTCCCTTTACTCTCTGTCCCTGTTCTATATTCCCTCTACCCGTGGTATCTCCCTTTACTCTCTGTCCCTGTTCTATATTCCCTCTACCCCAGGTACCTCCCTTTACTCTCTGTCCCCATTTTATATTCCCCTCTACGCCGGGTATCTCCATTTACTCTCCATCACTGTTCTATATTCCCCTCTCACTTCATTCTTTCACCCTTTTCAAAATTCCTCTCCAACCCTGGTATCTCCCTGTATTATCTCTCCCCTCTCTATATTCACCTCTGGCCTGGGTATCTCCGTATACTCTGTCCCTGTTCGATATTTCCCTCTACCCCGGGTATCTCCCTTTACTCTCCGTCCCTGTTCTATATTCCCCTCTACCCCGGGTATCTCCCTTTACTCTCCGTCCCTGTTCTATATTCCCTCTACCCTGTGTATCTCCCTTAACTCTCTGTCCCCATTCTATATTCCCTCTACCCCAGGTATCTCCCTTTACTCTCCGTCCCTGTTCTATATTCCCCTCTACCCCGGGTATCTCCCTTAACTCTCTGTCCCCATTCTATATTCCCGTCTACCCCAGGTATCTCCCTTAACTCTCTGACCCTGTTCTATATTCCCCTCTACCCCGGGTATCTCCCTTTGCTCTCTGTTCCCGTTCTATATTCCCCTCTACCCCATGTATCGCTCTTTACTCTCTGTCCCTGTTCGATAATCCCCTCACGCTTTATTCTCTCACACTGTTCAAAATTCCTCTCTACCCCTGTTATCTCACTGTACTATCTCTCCCCTCACTCTATTCACCTCTACCCAAAGTATCTCCCTTTACTCTCTACCCCGGGTATCTCCCTTTACTATCTGTCCCTGCTCCATATTCCCCTCTACCCCAGGTATCTCCCTTTACCTTCTGTCCCCGTTCTATATTCCCTCTATTCCGGGCATCTCCCTTTACTCTCCATCCCATTCTATATTCCCTCTCTGTCCCCATTCTATATTCCCTCTACCCCGGGTATCTCCCTTTACTCTCTGTCCCTGTTCTATATTCCCCTCTACCCCGGGTATCTCCCTTTACTCTCTGTCCCTGTTCTATATTCCCTCTACCCGTGGTATCTCCCTTTACTCTCTGTCCCTGTTCTATATTCCCTCTACCCCAGGTACCTCCCTTTACTCTCTGTCCCCATTTTATATTCCCCTCTACGCCGGGTATCTCCATTTACTCTCCATCACTGTTCTATATTCCCCTCTCACTTCATTCTTTCACCCTTTTCAAAATTCCTCTCCAACCCTGGTATCTCCCTGTATTATCTCTCCCCTCTCTATATTCACCTCTGGCCTGGGTATCTCCGTATACTCTGTCCCTGTTCGATATTTCCCTCTACCCCGGGTATCTCCCTTTACTCTCCGTCCCTGTTCTATATTCCCCTCTACCCCGGGTATCTCCCTTTACTCTCCGTCCCTGTTCTATATTCCCTCTACCCTGTGTATCTCCCTTAACTCTCTGTCCCCATTCTATATTCCCTCTACCCCAGGTATCTCCCTTTACTCTCCGTCCCTGTTCTATATTCCCCTCTACCCCGGGTATCTCCCTTAACTCTCTGTCCCCATTCTATATTCCCGTCTACCCCAGGTATCTCCCTTAACTCTCTGACCCTGTTCTATATTCCCCTCTACCCCGGGTATCTCCCTTTGCTCTCTGTTCCCGTTCTATATTCCCCTCTACCCCATGTATCGCTCTTTACTCTCTGTCCCTGTTCGATAATCCCCTCACGCTTTATTCTCTCACACTGTTCAAAATTCCTCTCTACCCCTGTTATCTCACTGTACTATCTCTCCCCTCACTCTATTCACCTCTACCCAAAGTATCTCCCTTTACTCTCTACCCCGGGTATCTCCCTTTACTATCTGTCCCTGCTCCATATTCCCCTCTACCCCAGGTATCTCCCTTTACCTTCTGTCCCCGTTCTATATTCCCTCTATTCCGGGCATCTCCCTTTACTCTCCATCCCATTCTATATTCCCTCTCTGTCCCCATTCTATATTCCCTCTACCCCGGGTATCTCCCTTTACTCTCTGTCCCTGTTCTATATTCTGTTTACCTCGGTTATCTCCCTTTACTCCCTGACACCTTTCAATATTTCCTCTGCCCCGGATATCTCCCTTTGCTCTCTGTCCCTGTTCTATATTCCCCTCTACCCCTGGTATCTCCCTTTGCTCTCTGTCCCTGTTCTATATTCCCCTCTCACTTTATTCTCTCACCCTGTTCAAAATTCCTCTCTGCCCCTGGCATCTCCCTATACTATCTCTCCCATCTCTATATTCACCTCTGGCCCGGGTATCTCCGCATAATCTCTGTCCCTGTTCTATATTCCCCTCTGGCCCGGGTATCTCCCTTTACTCTCTGTCCCTGTTCTATATTCCCCTCTACCCCGGGTATCTCCCTTTACTCTCTGTCCCTGTTCTATATTCCCTCTACCCGTGGTATCTCCCTTTACTCTCTGTCCCTGTTCTATATTCCCTCTACCCCAGGTACCTCCCTTTACTCTCTGTCCCCATTTTATATTCCCCTCTACGCCGGGTATCTCCATTTACTCTCCATCACTGTTCTATATTCCCCTCTCACTTCATTCTTTCACCCTTTTCAAAATTCCTCTCCACCCCTGGTATCTCCCTGTATTATCTCTCCCCTCTCTATATTCACCTCTGGCCTGGGTATCTCCGTATACTCTGTCCCTGTTCGATATTTCCCTCTACCCCGGGTATCTCCCTTTACTCTCCGTCCCTGTTCTATATTCCCTCTACCCCAGGTATCTCCCTTTACTCTCCGTCCCTGTTCTATATTCCCCTCTACCCCGGGTATCTCCCTTAACTCTCTGTCCCCATTCTATATTCCCGTCTACCCCAGGTATCTCCCTTAACTCTCTGACCCTGTTCTATATTCCCCTCTACCCCGGGTATCTCCCTTTGCTCTCTGTTCCCGTTCTATATTCCCCTCTACCCCATGTATCGCTCTTTACTCTCTGTCCCTGTTCGATAATCCCCTCACGCTTTATTCTCTCACACTGTTCAAAATTCCTCTCTACCCCTGTTATCTCACTGTACTATCTCTCCCCTCACTCTATTCACCTCTACCCAAAGTATCTCCCTTTACTCTCTACCCCGGGTATCTCCCTTTACCTTCTGTCCCCGTTCTATATTCCCTCTATTCCGGGCATCTCCCTTTACTCTCCATCCCATTCTATATTCCCTCTCTGTCCCTGTTCTATATTCCCTCTACCCCGGGCATCTCCCTTTACTCTCTGTCCCCGTTCTATATGCCCCTATACCCCGGGCATCTCCCTTTACTCTCTGTCCCTGTTCTATATGCCCCTATACCCCGGGTATCTCCCTTTACTCTCTGTCCCTGTTCCATATTCCAATCTACCCCGGGTATCTCCCTTTACCTTCTGTCCCCGTTCTATATTCCCCTCTACCCCGGGTACCTCCCTTTACTCTCTACCCCCGTTCTATATTCCCCTCTACCCCGGGTATCTCCCTTTACTCTCTACCCCCGTTCTATATTACCCTCTACCCCGGGTATCTCCCTTTACTCTCTGTCCCCCTTCTATATTCCCCTCGACCCTGGGTATCTCCCTTTACTCTCTGTCCCCATTCTATATTCCCCACTACCACGAGTATCTCACTTTACTCTCTGTCCCCGTTATATATTCCCCTCTACACCGGGTATCTCCCTTTTTTCTCTTACCCTGTTCAATATTGCTCTCTAACCCTGGTATCTCCCTCTAGAAACTCTCCCCTTTCCATATTCACCTCCGGCCCGGTATCTCCCTTTACTCTCTGTCCCCGTTCTATATTCCCCTCTACCCTGGGTATCTCCCTTTACTCTCTGTCCCTGTTCTATAATCCCCTCTCCCCCGGGTATCTCCCTTCACTCTCTGTCCCCGCTCTATTTTCTCCTCTTTCCCGGTATGTCCCTTTTCTCTCTGTCTCCGTTCTGTACTCCCCTCTACCCCAGGTATATCCCTTTCCTCTCTGTCCCTGTTCTATATTCTCTGCAACCCCGGGTATCTCCCTTTACTCCCTGACACCTTTCAATATTTCCTCTACCCCGGGTATCTCCCTTTTCTCTGTGTCCATGTTCTCTATTCCCCTCTACCCCGGGTATCTCCCTTTACTCTCTGACCCTGTTCTATATTCCCCTCTACCCCGGGTATCTCCCTTTGCTCTCTGTTCCCGTTCTATATTCCCCTCTACCCCATGTATCGCTCTTTACTCTCTGTCCCTGTTCGATAATCCCCTCACGCTTTATTCTCTCACACTGTTCAAAATTCCTCTCTACCCCTGTTATCTCACTGTACTATCTCTCCCCTCACTCTATTCACCTCTACCCAAAGTATCTCCCTTTACTCTCTACCCCGGGTATCTCCCTTTACTATCTGTCCCTGCTCCATATTCCCCTCTACCCCAGGTATCTCCCTTTACCTTCTGTCCCCGTTCTATATTCCCTCTATTCCGGGCATCTCCCTTTACTCTCCATCCCATTCTATATTCCCTCTCTGTCCCCATTCTATATTCCCTCTACCCCGGGTATCTCCCTTTACTCTCTGTCCCTGTTCTATATTCTGTTTACCTCGGTTATCTCCCTTTACTCCCTGACACCTTTCAATATTTCCTCTGCCCCGGATATCTCCCTTTGCTCTCTGTCCCTGTTCTATATTCCCCTCTACCCCTGGTATCTCCCTTTGCTCTCTGTCCCTGTTCTATATTCCCCTCTCACTTTATTCTCTCACCCTGTTCAAAATTCCTCTCTGCCCCTGGCATCTCCCTATACTATCTCTCCCATCTCTATATTCACCTCTGGCCCGGGTATCTCCGCATAATCTCTGTCCCTGTTCTATATTCCCCTCTGGCCCGGGTATCTCCCTTTACTCTCTGTCCCTGTTCTATATTCCCCTCTACCCCGGGTATCTCCCTTTACTCTCTGTCCCTGTTCTATATTCCCTCTACCCGTGGTATCTCCCTTTACTCTCTGTCCCTGTTCTATATTCCCTCTACCCCAGGTACCTCCCTTTACTCTCTGTCCCCATTTTATATTCCCCTCTACGCCGGGTATCTCCATTTACTCTCCATCACTGTTCTATATTCCCCTCTCACTTCATTCTTTCACCCTTTTCAAAATTCCTCTCCACCCCTGGTATCTCCCTGTATTATCTCTCCCCTCTCTATATTCACCTCTGGCCTGGGTATCTCCGTATACTCTGTCCCTGTTCGATATTTCCCTCTACCCCGGGTATCTCCCTTTACTCTCCGTCCCTGTTCTATATTCCCTCTACCCCAGGTATCTCCCTTTACTCTCCGTCCCTGTTCTATATTCCCCTCTACCCCGGGTATCTCCCTTAACTCTCTGTCCCCATTCTATATTCCCGTCTACCCCAGGTATCTCCCTTAACTCTCTGACCCTGTTCTATATTCCCCTCTACCCCGGGTATCTCCCTTTGCTCTCTGTTCCCGTTCTATATTCCCCTCTACCCCATGTATCGCTCTTTACTCTCTGTCCCTGTTCGATAATCCCCTCACGCTTTATTCTCTCACACTGTTCAAAATTCCTCTCTACCCCTGTTATCTCACTGTACTATCTCTCCCCTCACTCTATTCACCTCTACCCAAAGTATCTCCCTTTACTCTCTACCCCGGGTATCTCCCTTTACCTTCTGTCCCCGTTCTATATTCCCTCTATTCCGGGCATCTCCCTTTACTCTCCATCCCATTCTATATTCCCTCTCTGTCCCTGTTCTATATTCCCTCTACCCCGGGCATCTCCCTTTACTCTCTGTCCCCGTTCTATATGCCCCTATACCCCGGGCATCTCCCTTTACTCTCTGTCCCTGTTCTATATGCCCCTATACCCCGGGTATCTCCCTTTACTCTCTGTCCCTGTTCCATATTCCAATCTACCCCGGGTATCTCCCTTTACCTTCTGTCCCCGTTCTATATTCCCCTCTACCCCGGGTACCTCCCTTTACTCTCTACCCCCGTTCTATATTCCCCTCTACCCCGGGTATCTCCCTTTACTCTCTACCCCCGTTCTATATTACCCTCTACCCCGGGTATCTCCCTTTACTCTCTGTCCCCCTTCTATATTCCCCTCGACCCTGGGTATCTCCCTTTACTCTCTGTCCCCATTCTATATTCCCCACTACCACGAGTATCTCACTTTACTCTCTGTCCCCGTTATATATTCCCCTCTACACCGGGTATCTCCCTTTTTTCTCTTACCCTGTTCAATATTGCTCTCTAACCCTGGTATCTCCCTCTAGAAACTCTCCCCTTTCCATATTCACCTCCGGCCCGGTATCTCCCTTTACTCTCTGTCCCCGTTCTATATTCCCCTCTACCCTGGGTATCTCCCTTTACTCTCTGTCCCTGTTCTATAATCCCCTCTCCCCCGGGTATCTCCCTTCACTCTCTGTCCCCGCTCTATTTTCTCCTCTTTCCCGGTATGTCCCTTTTCTCTCTGTCTCCGTTCTGTACTCCCCTCTACCCCAGGTATATCCCTTTCCTCTCTGTCCCTGTTCTATATTCTCTGCAACCCCGGGTATCTCCCTTTACTCCCTGACACCTTTCAATATTTCCTCTACCCCGGGTATCTCCCTTTTCTCTGTGTCCATGTTCTCTATTCCCCTCTACCCCGGGTATCTCCCTTTACTCTCTGTCCCTTTTCTATATTCCGTCTACCCCGGGTATCTCCCTTTACTCTCTATCCCAGTTCTATATTCCCCTCCACCCTGTGTATCTCCCTTTATTCCCCCTGTTTCTCTCTGTAGAGTCCGTCTGTTCCCCTTTCCCTGTATCCACTCCCTGCCCCATTGCTCTGACGGATGATCCCGCTCTCCCTGTAGTTCTCAGTCCTACACTCACACTCTGTTCTCTTTTGTACATTTACTCCTCCCGTATCGACTGGTTTACCTGAAATTTCCCCTTCACGTTACCTTTTAAATCTGTACCATCCTTGGACAAGTTTATCATCACCCTCCAACTGACCGGTGCATTGAGTCTCAACACAGTCCGAGCTCCTCCAGGACTGGTCCAGGACTGTGTGATCTTCACACGGGTCAGTGAGTGCGGAGTCTGTGGCTGAGTGACAGAAAGATGTTTAATGTTAATATTAAGTACAGTTAATGTTACACAGCGACTTGTACCCCCCGAAGCACCAAGAACCTCAGATTCACTCTCCGCCCAGGGTGAAAATCCCCCAAATGAAAGCTGGAAACTTTCCTCCTTCTCTAACCCAGGTTTCCATCTCTCTCCCAGCTCAGCCTCCCCCTCGAACTCACTGCTCACAGACAGTCCTCCCTTCTCCTGATTAACCAGCAGCTCTCAGGTAACAGAAAGCACCAATAACGTCAGCTTCACTTCCTCCCAATCGAAAAGCTGCAATTTCAAAGCTGGAATCCAGCGATTCTGTAAACCAGGTTTCGTTCCGTCTCCCTCAAAGTTGGGCTCTGTTTTACTTTTATTAACACAGAGACTCGGGATGTCAGGCTCACTCTCACTCCCACCCTCTCCCTCACTCCCAGCCTCTCCCTCACTCCCAGCCTCTCCCTCACTCCTCACAGACAGATCTCTCTGTTCTATATTAACTGTTCCCTCCCAGCTACAGAATGCCATGTGACCGGGTAAGTAATCTGTGAAGAGGACACAAAGAGTCTGCAAAGGAATATAGACAGATTAAGTGAGTGGGCAAGAAGGTGGCAGATAGAGAATAATGTGGGGAAATGTGAGGTTATTCACTTTGGTAGGAAGAATAGAAAAATAGAATATTTTTTAAATGGTGAGAAACTATTAAATGTTGGTGTCCAGAGAGACTTGGGTTTATTGTACCAGGACACTCAGGAAGTTAACATGCAGGTACAGCAAGCAATTAGGAAGGCAAATGACATGTTGGCCTTTATTGCAACGGTGTTGGAGTACAAGAGTAAGGAAGTCTTACTACAATTGTACAGGGCTTCGGTGAGACCTCGCCTGGAGTACAGTGTACAGGTTTGGTCTCCTTATCGAAGGAAGGATATACTTTCCTTAGAGGCGGTGCAACGAAGGTTCACTAGATTGATTTCTTGGATGAGAGGGTTGTCCTATGAGGAGAGGTTGAGCAGAATGGGCCTATACTGTCTTGAGTTTAGAAGAATGAGAGGTGATCTCATTGAAACATTGAAGAATCTGAGGGGGCTTGACAGGATGGACGCTGAGAGGTTGCTTGCCCTGTCTGGAGAGTCTGGAACGAGGGGGCATAGTCGCAGGATAAGGGGTCTGCCATTTAAGACTGAGATGAGGAGGAATTTCTTCACTCAGAGGGTTGTGAATCTTTGGAATTCTCTACCCCAGAGGGCTGTGGATGCTCAGTCATTGAGTATATTCAAGGCTGAGATCGATAGATTTTTGGACTCTAAGGGCATCAAGGGATATGGGAATTGGGCAGGAAAGTGCAGTTGAGGTCGAAGATCAGCCATGATCAGATTGAATGGCGGAACAGGCTCGAAGGCTATCTAGAGATATCATGGGGTATCTCAGTCCCCAGGTGAACACTGAGTGGAGATGGTGAGGGACACTCGATGGTCAGTGAGAGATATCATGGGGTATCTCAGTCCCCAGGTGAACACTGAGTGTAGATGGTGAGAGACACTCGATGGTCAGTGAGAGATATCATGGGGTATCTCAGTCCCCAGGTGAACACTGAGTGTAGATGGTGAGAGACACTCAATGGTCAATGAGAGATATCATGGGGTATCTCAGTCCCCAGGTGAACACTGAGTGTAGATGGTGAGGGACACTCGATGGTCAGTGAGAGATCTCATGGGGTATCTCAGTCTCCAGGTGAAATTAGATTCGGAATAACTTTCTGTTGTCTGTTCTTCATTGATAAAAATATAAAATTACATAATTATATGAATATTGAATATATCAACACTGAAACTATAAATAAATTGGAGGCTGAATATAAATAGTATTTTAATAATATTTTATATAAATCCTGTGATAAATATACTCTTTAAATACTGAGAATATTGATATCAAATATAAATAAAGAGAAATATAAGATCTGAATGTAAAAATAACCAATAAATGACGATGGGAAATAGAAACAAAGATATAAATGTAAACGATCATTTAAATATACAAATATATAAAGATAGAAATTAAATTTAAAAACAAATACATTGAGCTAAATATTGGAGAGAAATGTGTAAATATAATTAGAATATTTACAATATTCTCAGTCTATTTGTGTAAATAAAGAACAAGGATTTCAGGACATCTTAAAGATAGAAAACTTTCTCAATTCTCTTCAGGTGAAATCCAGAGTCCAAGAAAGAGGAGAATAAATCATAGAAATCAATAATGTAAATATTTAATACCGATTACAAAGGCACAAATTTTAAATCAAACTCGTCATTAAAAGTATAAAGAATAGAAATTGAGGAATTTAAATATAAACTCCATGTTTGAATCTCTCCAATCAGGTTTCTGCCCCTGACACAACCCTGAAACGGCCCCAATCAAAGTCCCAACTAACATCCTGTGTGCCTGTGACCGTGGTGAACTCTCCTGCCCCCTCGCTGACCGACACTGGTTCCCAGTCCGCAAACGCCTCTGATGTACAATTTTCATCCTGCTGTTTAAATTCTTTCATGTCCTCGCCCCTCCCTATCTTTAAGCCTCCTCCAGCAGTACAATCCAACTCTCTCTTTTCTTCTAACTCCAGCCTCTCGGACATCTCCTCCTCCTCCCCCCCTCCCCCACATTCCATTCGGCCCACCATTGGCGGCCGTGCCTTTAACCACCAAGACCTCAAGTTCTGGAACTCCTTCCCTGAGCCTCTCCCCCTCTCCACCTCCCTCTCCTCCTTTCAAACCCTACTTAAAACACACTCTTGGACCAAACTTTTGGTCACCCCTCAAACATCTCCTTCTCTGTCACGTCATCCATTTCTTTGATCAGATCTCTGTGAAGCACCTTGGGAAGTTTTTCTACGTGAAGAGTTTAAATAAACACAACTTGTTCTTGTTGTACAAAGAGTGAACTTTGTCGATAATGAAAATTACTCACTCAGGTAACCCAGAATCAGCAACAGAGTCCTCATCTCACTGGCTGATATTCTGGAAAGAAAAACACGGAATTAGTATTAGAGAGCGTTAAAGGGATAGGGGATCAGAGGGAACTTTAAATAGGGAGTGGGACTGGGAATCAGTCGGTATATCTATCTATAGTGGGTGAGATCGACCTCTCTCCCTCACTCGGACCCTACAGAGGTGAGATCTCCCTCACTGAGACCCGACAGACAGAGGTGAGATCGACCTCTCTCCCTCACTGGGACCCAACAGACAGAGGTGAGATCTACCTCTCTCCCTCACCGAGACCCTACAGACAGAGGTGAGATCTACCTGTCCCTCACTGGGACCCCACAGACAGAGGTGAGATCTACCTCTCTCCCTCACCGAGACCCTACAGACAGAGGTGAGATCTACCTCTGTCCCTCACTGGGACCCTACACACAGAGGTGAGATCCACCTCTCTCCCTCACTGGGACCCTACACACAGAGGTGAGCTCCACCTCCTTCCATGTCCTCGATAAACACCAATTCCTTGACTCCAATCTTTCCCTGTTTCTCTCTTCAATCTCCAAACCCCCAATGATTAAACCACATGTGGTCCTGACCTGCCGTCTCTCTCCTCCAGGTCCCTCTCTAGTCTCCCTTTATAGACCCCCTTCTGATATTCACACACAGGTCATTACTGAGCCCTGTATTGGGACAGGACAAGCTGCACACCCCTGACTCCATACTTTGTAAGTGACAAACTTCTGAGCATGTTCTAAAAGTCCTTTCATACCTGACTGCTCACCAGAGTGTCCGAAGGAGGTGTCGCTGTGTGAGATGGAGTGAGTTCAGTTCACCTGCACCCTCCTCAGTCTCAGGTACGACCTGCTGTGAACGGTGTCAGACTTAGTGACAGCTCATCCACTGCCACCTATCACATCGGAGTCATGTGTGACTGAGGCCAGTGCTGGTTGGCTGAAACATTATCTATTACTGATGGTCTATAATATGGCTTAATCCATGCAAATTAAAGACTTTGAGTGAAATGGACCTGAGATAAACAAACAAATAAATATCTCTCCTGGGCCCTTAGTAACCAGCCGGGCTTTGGGGCTGAAAAATAATTTGTCTTCAGCTGCCCAGCATCAAGGGTGGGGGGAGATTGGAACTGGGGGGAGGGTCTGAGCAAGTTATGGTCAGTAATGGGTCAGTATTGGGGAATGGGCTGTGTATATTGGAGTGTTAATGGTACTGAGTGTTAGAGAGAGAATATTCACAGGATAAATCCCTCCCATATCAGTAATGGGTCAGTATTGGGGAATGGGCTGTGTATATTGGAGCATTCATGGCTCCTGAGTGTTAGAGAGAGAAAATTCACAGGATAAATCCCTCCCATATCAGTAATGGGTCAGTATTGGGGTGATGTCCAGAGGGGATTGTTGGGACAGAGAAAAGGGCAGAATGATCCAGGGAGGCAAACGGGAGGACGTTCATCTTTGTTCTCTTCAGCACATCGGAGGTGGGACAATGTCGGCCTGTAAAAAGTGGAGCTTGTTGTGTTTGTCAGAGGATGGTCACAGAATGAGAACAATGGACTCTTCATATCAGAGGCACAGATAAGATCTCCCAAAGGCCACAGATGAACATTTCGCAACACATGCAAACAAGATTGAGGAGAGAGACAGAGAGAGAGCTGGGAGAGTGTTTGAGTAACCAAGACACGGGACATTGTGAGGCCCCTGACCAGATGTCAATGTCCCAGACACTGACTGCTGCTCACCCACTAACATTGGGACAGTGAAGGGACTGCGATCATCTCTGTATTTAAATTTAAAGTCAAACATCACCGAGGGTGTGTTTATCGAAGGATTAGTGTAATCTGTACACCTGAGGGAGTTACTGATAGACCATTGCCCCAATACTGACAGGTAACCGAAATGGGTGGGATTTCTCTCTGATATCGGTGCGATTGCTCTCTGATATGGGATGGGATTTCTCTCTGATATGGGTGGGATTTCTCTCTGATATGGGTGGGATTTCTCTCTGATATGGGTGGGATTTCTCTCTGATATGGGTGGGATTTCTCTCTGATATGGGTGGGATTTCTCTCTGATGTGGGTGGGATTTCTCCCTGATGTGGGTGGGATATCTCCCTGATATGGGTGGGATTTCTCCCTGATGTGGGTGGGATTTCTCTCTGATGTGGGTGGGATTTCTCTCTCATGTGAGTGGGATTTCTCTCTCATGTGAGTGGGATTTCTCTCTCATGTGGGTGGGATTTCTCTCTGATGTGGATGGGATTTCTCCCTGATGTGAGTGGGATTTCTCTCTGATGTGAGTGGGATTTCTCTCTGATGTGGGTGGGATTTCTCTCTGATGTGGGTGGGATTTCTCTCTGATGTGGATGGGATTTCTCCCTGATATGGGATGGGATTTCTCTCTGATGTGGGTGGGATTTCTCTCTGATGTGGGTGGGATTTCTCTCTCATGTGGGTGGGATTTCTCTCTGATGTGGATGGGATTTCTCCCTGATGTGAGTGGGATTTCTCTCTGATGTGAGTGGGATTTCTCTCTGATGTGAGTGGGATTTCTCTCTGATGTGGGTGGGATTTCTCTCTGATGTGGGTGGGATTTCTCTCTGATGTGGGTGGGATTTCTCCCTGATGTGGGTGGGATTTCTCTCTGATGTGGGTGGGATTTCTCTCTGATGTGAGTGGGATTTCTCTCTGATGTGGGTGGGATTTCTCTCTGAAGTGGGTGGGATTTCTCTCTGACGTGGGTGGGATTTCTCTCTGACGTGGGTGGGATTTCTCTCTGACGTGGGTGGGATTTCTCTCTGATGTGAGTGGGATTTCTCTCTGATGTGGGTGGGATTTCTCTCTGACGTGGGTGGGATTTCTCTCTGATGTGAGTGGGATTTCTCTCTGATGTGGGTGGGATTTCTCTCTGACGTGGGTGGGATTTCTCTCTGACGTGGGTGGGATTTCTCTCTGATGTGAGTGGGATTTCTCTCTGATGTGGGTGGGATTTCTCTCTGACGTGGGTGGGATTTCTCTCTGACGTGGGTGGGATGTCTCTCTGATGTGGGTGGGATTTCTCTCTGACGTGGGTGGGATTTCTCTCTGACGTGGGTGGGATTTCTCTCTGATGTGGGTGGGATTTCTCTCTGACGTGGGTGGGATGTCTCTCTGACGTGGGTGGGATTTCTCTCTGACGTGGGTGGGATTTCTCTCTGATGTGGGTGGGATTTCTCTCTGATGTGGGTGGGATTTCTCTCTGATGTGGGTGGGATTTCTCTCTGATGTGGGTGGGATTTCTCTCTGATACGGGTGGGATTTCTCTCTGATGTGGGTGGGATTTCTCCCTGATACGGGTGGGATTTCTCTCTGATACGGGTGGGATTTCTCCCTGATGTGGGTGGGATTTCTCCCTGATGTGGGTGGGATTTCTCCCTGATATGGGTGGGATTTCTCTCTGATGTGGGTGGGATTTCTCCCTGATGTGGGTGGGATTTCTCTCTGATGTGGGTGGGATTTCTCTCTGATGTGGGTGGGATTTCTCCCTGACGTGGGTGGGATTTCTCTCTGATGTGGGTGGGATTTCTCTCTGATGTGGGTGGGATTTCTCCCTGATGTGGGTGGGATTTCTCTCTGATGTGAGTGGGATTTCTCTCTGATGTGGGTGGGATTTCTCCCTGACGTGGGTGGGATTTCTCTCTGACGTGGGTGGGATTTCTCTCTGATGTGAGTGGGATTTCTCTCTGATGTGGGTGGGATTTCTCCCTGACGTGGGTGGGATTTCTCTCTGACGTGGGTGGGATTTCTCTCTGATGTGGGTGGGATTTCTCTCTGATGTGAGTGGGATTTCTCTCTGATGTGGGTGGGATTTCTCTCTGATGTGGGTGGGATTTCTCTCTGATGTGAGTGGGATTTCTCTCTGATGTGGGTGGGATTTCTCTCTGATGTGGGTGGGATTTCTCTCTGATGTGAGTGGGATTTCTCTCTGATGTGGGTGGGATTTCTCTCTCATGTGGGTGGGATTTCTCTCTGATGTGAGTGGGATTTCTCTCTGATGTGGGTGGGATTTCTCTCTGATGTGGGTGGGATTTCTCTCTGATGTGGGTGGGATTTCTCTCTGATGTGGGTGGGATTTCTCTCTGATGTGGGTGGGATTTCTCTCTGATGTGAGTGGGATTTCTCCCTGACGTGGGTGGGATTTCTCTCTGACGTGGGTGGGATTTCTCTCTGATGTGGGTGGGATTTCTCTCTGATGTGAGTGGGATTTCTCTCTGATGTGGGTGGGATTTCTCTCTGATGTGGGTGGGATTTCTCTCTGATGTGAGTGGGATTTCTCTCTGACGTGGGTGGGATTTCTCTCTGATGTGGGTGGGATTTCTCTCTGATGTGAGTGGGATTTCTCTCTGATGTGGGTGGGATTTCTCTCTGATGTGGGTGGGATTTCTCTCTGATGTGGGTGGGATTTCTCTCTGATACGGGTGGGATTTCTCTCTGACGTGGGTGGGATTTCTCTCTGATGTGGGTGGGATTTCTCTCTGATACGGGTGGGATTTCTCTCTGATGTGAGTGGGATTTCTCTCTGATGTGAGTGGGATTTCTCTCTGATGTGGGTGGGATTTCTCTCTGATGTGGGTGGGATTTCTCTCTGACGTGGGTGGGATTTCTCTCTGATGTGGGTGGGATTTCTCTCTGATGTGGGTGGGATTTCTCTCTGATACGGGTGGGATTTCTCTCTGATGTGGGTGGGATTTCTCTCTCATGTGGGTGGGATTTCTCTCTGACGTGGGTGGGATTTCTCTCTGATGTGGGTGGGATTTCTCTCTGATGTGGGTGGGATTTCTCTCTGATGTGGGTGGGATTTCTCCCTGATATGGGTGGGATTTCTCTCTGATATGGGTGGGATTTCTCTCTGATGTGGGTGGGATTTCTCTCTGATATGGGTGGGATTTCTCCCTGATGTGGGTGGGATTTCTCTCTGATATGGGTGGGATTTCTCTCTGATACGGGTGGGATTTCTCTCTGATGTGGGTGGGATTTCTCTCTGATGTGGGTGGGATTTCTCTCTGATGTGGGTGGGATTTCTCTCTGATGTGGGTGGGATTTCTCTCTGATGTGGGTGGGATTTCTCTCTGATGTGAGTGGGATTTCTCTCTGATGTGGGTGGGATTTCTCCCTGATGTGGGTGGGATTTCTCTCTGATGTGGGTGGGATTTCTCTCTGATGTGGGTGGGATTTCTCTCTGATGTGGGTGGGATTTCTCTCTGATGTGGGTGGGATTTCTCTCTGATGTGAGTGGGATTTCTCTCTGATATGGGTGGATTTTCTCTCTGCCTACAATCCCCTGTCAGACAGTCAGTGCACTGGGGATTGAAATGATTCTAAATTGAAGGAGTGAGGTGAAAGTGCGGGGAGTCCAGCCCAAGGATTGCCTTACAGGTGAATAGCGGATATATTTATTCATTCTCGGGATGTGGGCATTGCTGGCAAGACCGGCATTTATTGCCCGTCCCGAGTTGCCCTGAGAAGATGATGATGGGCCCTCCTCTTGATCCACTGGTGGCGGATTGAGACAACTGAGTGGCCACTCCATAGGACAGTTAAGAGGCGGCCATGTTGGTGTGGGACTGGAGTCACATATCGGCCCGGACAGGGTAAGGACGGCAGGTTTCATTCCCGAAAGTGACATTAATGGGCATTGAGTGTTAGGGAGAGAATATTCCCAGGATAAATCTCTCCCATATCAGGAACACGATGAGGGATTTCAGTTATGTGGAGAGATGGGAGACGCTGGGATTGTTCTCCTCAGAGCAGAGAAGGTTAAGAGGAGACCTGATCGAGGTGTTCAAAATCATGAGGGGGTTTGGACAGAGCAAATAGGGAGAAACCGTTTCCTCTGGCAAGTGGGTCGGTAACCGGAGGTCATCGATTTAAAATAATCGGCAAAAGATCGAGAGGGGAAATGGGGAGAAATGTTTTCACACCGGGAGTTGTCATGATCTGGAACGCACTCCCTGAAAGCGGGGGGTGGAAGCAGGTTCCATCGGGACCGTCAAAAGGCAATTGGACATGGACTTGAAGGGGACTAATTTGTAGGGTTATGGGGTAAAAGCTGGGGTGTGGGACTAAATTGGACAGCTCTTTCAAAGTGCCAGCACAGGCACGACGGGCCGAACAGCCTCCTTCTGCCCTGTTAGATTCGATGATTCTATGTCGGTATTGGGGCAATGGTCCATCAGTAACTCCCTCAGGTGTACAGATTACACTAATCCTTCGATAAACACACCCTCAGTGATGCTTGACTTTAAATTTAAATCCAGGGACCATCGCAGTCCCTTTACTGTCCCAATGTTAGTGGGTGAGCAGCAGTCAGTGTCTGGGACATTGACATCTGGTCAGGGGCCTCACAATGTCCCGTGTCCTGGTTACTCAAACACTCTCCCAGCTCTCTCTCTCTCTCTCCTCACTCTTGTTTGCATGTGTTGTTAAATGTGCATCTGTGGCCTTTGGGAGATCTTATCTGTGCCTCTGATATGAAAAGTCTATTGTTCTCATTCTGTGACCATCCTCTGAGAAACACGATATCAGGAATGGGTCAGAATTGGGGAATGGGCTGTGTGTTGATTGGAACTTTATCGGGAATTGAGTGCGAGAGACAGAATATTCGCTGGATAAATCCCTCCCACAATTGGTAATGGGCTGCGTGTAATGGAACTTTATATACTAACAGGAGGAGGCCATTCAGCCCCTCGAACCTGCTCTGCCATTCAGTTCGATCATGTCTGATCTGTATCTTAACTCCATCTCCCCACCTTGGTTCCATTTCCCTTAATCCCCTCACCCAACAAAAATCCATCAATCTCAGTTTTGACATTTTCAATTGGCCCCCAGACTCGACAGCTTTTTGGGGGGAGAGAGTTCCAGATTCCCACTCCCCTTTGTGTGGAGAAATGCTTCCTGACATCACTCCTGAACGGCCGAGCTCGAATTTTAAGGTTCTGCCCCCCCGCCCCGGCCTTGTTCTGGTCTCCCCCCCACCAGAGGAAATAGTTTCTCTCTATCTACCCTATCAAATCCTTCAATCATCTTAAACCCCTCGATTCGATCACGCCTTAATCTTCTATACTCGAGGGAATACAAGCCTCGTCTCTGCAACTTGTCCTCGTAATTTAACCCTTTTAGCCCCTTGGAGGGGGTGCAGCCCAGATTCTGGTGAATCTGGGCTGCACCCCCTCCAAGGCCAATATATCCTTCCTGAGGGGACGGTGCCCAGAACTGAACCCAGTTCTCCAGATGGGGTCTGACCAGAGCCTCATATAACTGGAGCATAACTTCCTCCCTTTGTATTCCAGCCCCCTTCAGATAAAGGCCAACATTCCATCAGCCTTAGAAATTATTTTTTGTACCTGCCCATTAGTTTTTAGTGATTTCTGTACATGGTCCCCTAAATCTCTCTGCTCTCTCCAGAGGGGACAATTCTAAAAGGGGTACAGGAACAGAGAGATCTGGGGGTATATGTGCACAAATCGTTGAAGGTGGCAGGGCAGGTTGAGAAAGTGGTTAAAAAAGCAGACGGGATCCTGGGTTTTATCAATAGAGGCAGAGAGTACAAAAGCAAGGAAGTCATGATGAACCTTTATAAAACACTGGTTCGACCACAACTGGAGTATTGTGTCCAGTTCTGGGCACCGCACTTTAGAAAGGATGTGAAGGCAGGGCTAAAAGGGTTAAATTACGAGGACAGGTTGCATGGACTCGGCTTGTATTTCCCTCGAGTATAGAGAGGGTGCAGAGGAGATTTACTGGAATGATTCCAGGGATGAGGGGCTTTAGTTAAGTGGATAGACTGGAGAAGCTGGGGTTGTTCTCCTTGGAACAGAGACGGTTGCGAGGAGATTTGATCGAGGTGTTCAAAATCACGGAAGGTCTAGACAGAGTAGATGGAGAGAAACTGTTCCCATTGGCAGAAGGGTCAAGAACAAAAGGGTGTAGATTTATGGTGAGAAACCACCCAGCCTGACCCCACTTTCCAGCACTTGGTCCGTAGCCCTGGAGGTTACGGCACTTCAGGTGCACATCCAGGTTCTTTTTAAATGAGTTGAGGGTTTCTGCCTCTCCCACCCTCTCAGGCAGTGGGTTCCAGACCCCCACCACCCTCTGGGTGAAATAATTCTAAATTGAAGGAGTGGGGTGAAAGTGCGGGGAGTCCAGCCCAAGGATTGCCTTACAGATGAATAGCGGATATATTTATTCATTCTCGGGATGTGGGCGTCGCTGGCAAGGCCGCCATTTATTGCCCGTCCCTCGTTGCCCTGAGAAGGTGGTGGTGAGCCCTCGTCTTGAACTTCAGAGGGCAATTAAACGTCAACCACGTTGGTGTGGGAGTGGAGTCACATATAGGCCCAGACCGGGTAAGGACGGCAGGTTTCCTTCCCTAAAGGACATTAGTGACCCAGTTGGGTTTTTACAATCCGACAGTTTCACGGTCACTGTTTCTGAGACCAGCTCTTTATTTTCAACTGGTTGATAAACTGAATTCAATTTCTCAAATGGACATGGGAGGATTTGAACTCTCATTCTCCTGGATCAATAGTCCAGGCCTCTGGATCAATAGTCCAGAGACATAACCATGGTGCTACCGTACCCTCAGTAACCTCAATCTGTCTGCAGCACTTTATTCCTCTGTGTCTTACACTGTGTGTGAAAATGGACGCCTGACTTTCCATCTCACTCCCAACTGCCCCTTGTCCAAGGCCTGGTCCCTGATGGTTTCATCGATCTCCGTTATCACCAATTTGCTGATTCCCTGACTCCCCGTGAGTTAACGCCAGGATACAAGGAAGTTGCTCGATCCCAAACTGGACCCATTGTCACTTCTGAGGCTGCCGGATATTCTCATTCCCTGCGACCAACAGATTTGAATGTTGCACCGTGTGTCGGGGATCAGACAATGTCGGCCTTTAAAATGTGGGAGCTTGTTGTGTTCGTCAAAGGATGGTCACAGAATGAGAACAATAGACTCTTCATATCAGAGGCACAGATAAGATCTCCCAAAGGGCACAGATGCACATTTAGCAACACATGCAAACAAGAGTGAGGAGAGAGAGAGAGAGAGCTGGGAGAGTGTTTGAGTAACCAGGACACGGGACATTGTGAGGCCCCTGACCAGATGTCAATGTCCCAGACACTGACTGCTGCTCACCCACTAACATTGGGACAGTAAAGGGACTGCGATGGTCCCTGAATTTAAATTTAAAGTGTTGCATCACCGAGCATGAGTTTATCGAAGGATTAGTGTAATCTGGACACCTGAGGGAGTTACTGATTGACCATTGGCCAGTACTGACAGGTAACTGATTTGGGAGGGAGAAGTCCCACCCACGTCAGAGAGAAGTCCCACCCACGTCAGGGAGAAGTCCCACCCGTATCAGGGAGAAGTCCCACCCGCGTCAGAGAGAAGTCCCACCCACGTCAGGGAGAAGTCCCACCCACGTCAGAGAGAAGTCCCACCCACGTCAGGGAGAAGTCCCACCCGTATCAGAGAGAAGTCCCACCCGTATCAGGGAGAAGTCCCACCCGCGTCAGGGAGAAGTCCCACCCACGTCAGGGAGAAGTCCCACCCACGTCAGGGAGAAGTCCCACCCACGTCAGAGAGAAGTCCCACCCGCGTCAGGGAGAAGTCCCACCCACGTCAGGGAGAAGTCCCACCCGCGTCAGGGAGAAGTCCCACCCACGTCAGGGAGAAGTCCCACCCACGTCAGGGAGAAGTCCCACCCACGTCAGGGAGAAGTCCCACCCACGTCAGGGAGAAGTCCCACCCGCGTCAGGGAGAAGTCCCACCCACGTCAGGGAGAAGTCCCACCCACGTCAGAGAGAAGTCCCACCCGCGTCAGAGAGAAGTCCCACCCACGTCAGAGAGAAGTCCCACCCACGTCAGAGAGAAGTCCCACCCACGTCAGGGAGAAGTCCCACCCACGTCAGAGAGAAGTCCCACCCGTATCAGGGAGAAGTCCCACCCACGTCAGGGAGAAGTCCCACCCACGTCAGAGAGAAGTCCCACCCGTATCAGGGAGAAGTCCCACCCGTATCAGGGAGAAGTCCCACCCACGTCAGGGAGAAGTCCCACCCACGTCAGGGAGAAGTCCCACCCACGTCAGAGAGAAGTCCCACCCACGTCAGAGAGAAGTCCCACCCGTATCAGGGAGAAGTCCCACCCACGTCAGAGAGAAGTCCCACCCACGTCAGAGAGAAGTCCCACCCACGTCGGGGAGAAGTCCCACCCACGTCGGGGAGAAGTCACACCCACGTCGGGGAGAAGCACCACCCGTATCAGGGAGAAGTCCCACCCACGTCAGGGAGAAGTCCCACCCACGTCAGAGAGAAGTCCCACCCACGTCAGGGAGAAGTCCCACCCGTATCAGGGAGAAGTCCCACCCACGTCAGAGAGAAGTCCCACCCACGTCAGGGAGAAGTCCCACCCGCGTCAGGGAGAAGTCCCACCCGCGTCAGGGAGAAGTCCCACCCGCGTCAGGGAGAAGTCCCACCCACGTCAGGGAGAAGTCCCACCCACGTCAGAGAGAAGTCCCACCCACGTCAGAGAGAAGTCCCACCCACGTCAGAGAGAAGTCCCACCCGCGTCAGGGAGAAGTCCCACCAACGTCAGGGAGAAGTCCCACCCGTATCAGGGAGAAGTCCCACCCACGTCAGAGAGAAGTCCCACCCGTATCAGGGAGAAGTCCCACCCACGTCAGAGAGAAGTCCCACCCGCGTCAGAGAGAAGTCCCACCCGCGTCAGGGAGAAGTCCCACCAACGTCAGGGAGAAGTCCCACCCGTATCAGGGAGAAGTCCCACCCACGTCAGAGAGAAGTCCCACCCGTATCAGGGAGAAGTCCCACCCACGTCAGGGAGAAGTCCCACCCGCGTCAGGGAGAAGTCCCACCCGCGTCAGGGAGAAGTCCCACCCACGTCAGAGAGAAGTCCCACCCACGTCAGGGAGAAGTCCCACCCACGTCAGGGA
Source organism: Heptranchias perlo (assembly GCF_035084215.1). NCBI lineage: Eukaryota > Metazoa > Chordata > Chondrichthyes > Hexanchiformes > Hexanchidae > Heptranchias > Heptranchias perlo. The sequence goes on from NW_027139338.1 coordinate 297,115, forward strand.
GAAGTCCCACCCACGTCAGGGAGAAGTCCCACCCACGTCAGGGAGAAGTCCCACCCACGTCAGAGAGAAGTCCCACCCACGTCAGAGAGAAGTCCCACCCGTATCAGGGAGAAGTCCCACCCGTATCAGGGAGAAGTCCCACCCGTATCAGGGAGAAGTCCCACCCACGTCAGGGAGAAGTCCCACCCACGTCAGGGAGAAGTCCCACCCACGTCAGAGAGAAGTCCCACCCGTATCAGGGAGAAGTCCCACCCACGTCAGAGAGAAGTCCCACCCACGTCAGAGAGAAGTCCCACCCACGTCAGGGAGAAGTCCCACCCACGTCAGGGAGAAGTCCCACCCACGTCGGGGAGAAGTCCCACCCACGTCGGGGAGAAGTCCCACCCGTATCAGGGAGAAGTCCCACCCACGTCAGAGAGAAGTCCCACCCACGTCAGGGAGAAGTCCCACCCACGTCAGGGAGAAGTCCCACCCACGTCAGGGAGAAGTCCCACCCACGTCAGAGAGAAGTCCCACCCACGTCAGGGAGAAGTCCCACCCGTATCAGGGAGAAGTCCCACCCGTATCAGGGAGAAGTCCCACCCACGTCAGAGAGAAGTCCCACCCGTATCAGGGAGAAGTCCCACCCACGTCAGGGAGAAGTCCCACCCGCGTCAGGGAGAAGTCCCACCCACGTCAGGGAGAAGTCCCACCCACGTCAGGGAGAAGTCCCACCCACGTCAGGGAGAAGTCCCACCCACGTCAGAGAGAAGTCCCACCCGTATCAGGGAGAAGTCCCACCCACGTCAGAGAGAAGTCCCACCCGTATCAGGGAGAAGTCCCACCCGTATCAGGGAGAAGTCCCACCCGCGTCAGGGAGAAGTCCCACCCACGTCAGGGAGAAGTCCCACCCACGTCAGGGAGAAGTCCCACCCACGTCAGGGAGAAGTCCCACCCGCGTCAGGGAGAAGTCCCACCCGTATCAGGGAGAAGTCCCACCCACGTCAGGGAGAAGTCCCACCCACGTCAGGGAGAAGTCCCACCCGTATCAGGGAGAAGTCCCACCCGTATCAGGGAGAAGTCCCACCCACGTCAGGGAGAAGTCACACCCGCGTCAGGGAGAAGTCCCACCCACGTCAGGGAGAAGTCCCACCCACGTCAGGGAGAAGTCCCACCCACGTCAGGGAGAAGTCCCACCCGCGTCAGGGAGAAGTCCCACCCACGTCAGAGAGAAGTCCCACCCACGTCAGAGAGAAGTCCCACCCACGTCAGAGAGAAGTCCCACCCACGTCAGGGAGAAGTCCCACCCACGTCAGAGAGAAGTCCCACCCACGTCAGGGAGAAGTCCCACCCACGTCAGAGAGAAGACCCACCCACGTCAGGGAGAAGTCCCACCCACGTCAGAGAGAAGTCCCACCCGTATCAGGGAGAAGTCCCACCCACGTCAGAGAGAAGTCCCACCCGCGTCAGGGAGAAGTCCCACCCACGTCAGGGAGAAGTCCCACCCACGTCAGGGAGAAGTCCCACCCACGTCAGGGAGAAGTCCCACCCGCGTCAGGGAGAAGTCCCACCCACGTCAGAGAGAAGTCCCACCCGTATCAGGGAGAAGTCCCACCCACGTCAGAGAGAAGTCCCACCCGCGTCAGGGAGAAGTCCCACCCGCGTCAGGGAGAAGTCCCACCCGCGTCAGGGAGAAGTCCCACCCACGTCAGGGAGAAGTCCCACCCACGTCAGAGAGAAGTCCCACCCACGTCAGAGAGAAGTCCCACCCACGTCAGAGAGAAGTCCCACCCGTATCAGAGAGAAGTCCCACCCACGTCAGGGAGAAGTCCCACCCACGTCAGGGAGAAGTCCCACCCGCGTCAGGGAGAAGTCCCACCCGCGTCAGGGAGAAGTCCCACCCACGTCAGGGAGAAGTCCCACCCGCGTCAGGGAGAAGTCCCACCCACGTCAGGGAGAAGTCCCACCCACGTCAGAGAGAAGTCCCACCCGTATCAGGGAGAAGTCCCACCCACGTCAGAGAGAAGTCCCACCCGTATCAGGGAGAAGTCCCACCCACGTCAGGGAGAAGTCCCACCCGTATCAGGGAGAAGTCCCACCCACGTCAGGGAGAAGTCCCACCCACGTCAGAGAGAAGTCCCACCCGTATCAGGGAGAAGTCCCACCCACGTCAGAGAGAAGTCCCACCCGCGTCAGAGAGAAGTCCCACCCACGTCAGGGAGAAGTCCCACCCACGTCAGAGAGAAGTCCCACCCACGTCAGGGAGAAGTCCCACCCGCGTCAGGGAGAAGTCCCACCCACGTCAGGGAGAAGTCCCACCCACGTCAGAGAGAAGTCCCACCCACGTCAGGGAGAAGTCCCACCCACGTCAGAGAGAAGTCCCACCCGTAACAGGGAGAAGTCCCACCCACGTCAGGGAGAAGTCCCACCCACGTCAGAGAGAAGTCCCACCCGTATCAGGGAGAAGTCCCACCCACGTCAGGGAGAAGTCCCACCCGTATCAGGGAGAAGTCCCACCCACGTCAGGGAGAAGTCCCACCCGTATCAGGGAGAAGTCCCACCCACGTCAGGGAGAAGTCCCACCCCTATCAGGGAGAAGTCCCACCCACGTCAGAGAGAAGTCCCACCCACGTCAGGGAGAAGTCCCACCCACGTCAGGGAGAAGTCCCACCCGTATCAGGGAGAAGTCCCACCCACGTCAGAGAGAAGTCCCACCCGTATCAGGGAGAAGTCCCACCCACGTCAGGGAGAAGTCCCACCCGTATCAGGGAGAAGTCCCACCCACGTCAGGGAGAAGTCCCACCCGCGTCAGAGAGAAGTCCCACCCGTGTCAGGGAGAAGTCCCACCCACGTCAGAGAGAAGTCCCACCCGCGTCAGGGAGAAGTCCCACCCACGTCAGGGAGAAGTCCCACCCACGTCAGAGAGAAGTCCCACCCACGTCAGGGAGAATTCCCACCCACGTCAGAGAGAAGTCCCACCCGTATCAGGGAGAAGTCCCACCCACGTCAGAGAGAAGTCCCACCCACGTCAGAGAGAAGTCCCACCCGTATCAGGGAGAAGTCCCACCCACGTCAGAGAGAAGTCCCACCCGTATCAGAGAGAAGTCCCACCCGTATCAGGGAGAAGTCCCACCCACGTCAGAGAGAAGTCCCACCCACGTCAGAGAGAAGTCCCAACCGTATCAGGGAGAAGTCCCACCCACGTCAGAGACAAGTCCCACCCGTATCAGAGAGAAGTCCCACCCGTATCAGGGAGAAGTCCCACCCACGTCAGAGAGAAGTCCCACCCACGTCAGAGAGAAGTCCCAACCGTATCAGAGAGAAGTCCCACCCACGTCAGAGAGAAGTCCCACCCACGTCAGGGAGAAGTCCCACCCGCGTCAGGGAGAAGTCCCACCCGCGTCAGGGAGAAGTCCCACCCGCGTCAGGGAGAAGTCCCACCCACGTCAGAGAGAAGTCCCACCCACGTCAGAGAGAAGTCCCACCCGCGTCAGAGAGAAGTCCCACCCGTATCAGGGAGAAGTCCCACCCGCGTCAGGGAGAAGTCCCACCCACGTCAGGGAGAAGTCCCACCCGCGTCAGGGAGAAGTCCCACCCGCGTCAGGGAGAAGTCCCACCCGCGTCAGGGAGAAGTCCCACCCGCGTCAGGGAGAAGTCCCACCCACGTCAGGGAGAAGTCCCACCCACGTCAGGGAGAAGTCCCACCCACGTCAGGGAGAAGTCCCACCCGTATCAGGGAGAAGTCCCACCCACGTCAGAGAGAAGTCCCACACGTATCAGGGAGAAGTCCCACCCACGTCAGGGAGAAGTCCCACCCGCGTCAGGGAGAAGTCCCACCCGCGTCAGGGAGAAGTCCCACCCACATCAGGGAGAAGTCCCACCCACGTCAGAGAGAAATCCCACCCGTATCAGGGAGAAGTCCCACCCGCGTCAGAGAGAAGTCCCACCCACGTCAGGGAGAAGTCCCACCCACGTCAGGGAGAAGTCCCACCCACGTCAGGGAGAAGTCCCACCCACGTCAGGGAGAAGTCCCACCCACGTCAGAGAGAAGTCCCACCCGTATCAGGGAGAAGTCCCACCCGCGTCAGAGAGAAGTCCCACCCACGTCAGGGAGAAGTCCCACCCACATCAGGGAGAAGTCCCACCCACGTCAGGGAGAAGTCCCACCCACATCAGAGAGAAGTCCCACCCGCGTCAGGGAGAAGTCCCACCCACGTCAGGGAGAAGTCCCACCCACGTCAGGGAGAAGTCCCACCCACGTCAGGGAGAAGTCCCACCCACGTCAGGGAGAAGTCCCACCTACGTCAGGGAGAAGTCCCACCCGTATCAGGGAGAAGTCCCACCCACGTCAGAGAGAAGTCCCACCCGTATCAGGGAGAAGTCCCACCCACGTCAGGGAGAAGTCCCACCCGTATCAGGGAGAAGTCCCACCCACGTCAGGGAGAAGTCCCACCCGCGTCAGAGAGAAGTCCCACCCGTGTCAGGGAGAAGTCCCACCCACGTCAGAGAGAAGTCCCACCCGCGTCAGGGAGAAGTCCCACCCACGTCAGGGAGAAGTCCCACCCACGTCAGAGAGAAGTCCCACCCACGTCAGGGAGAATTCCCACCCACGTCAGAGAGAAGTCCCACCCGTATCAGGGAGAAGTCCCACCCACGTCAGAGAGAAGTCCCACCCACGTCAGAGAGAAGTCCCACCCGTATCAGGGAGAAGTCCCACCCACGTCAGAGAGAAGTCCCACCCGTATCAGAGAGAAGTCCCACCCGTATCAGGGAGAAGTCCCACCCACGTCAGAGAGAAGTCCCACCCACGTCAGAGAGAAGTCCCAACCGTATCAGGGAGAAGTCCCACCCACGTCAGAGACAAGTCCCACCCGTATCAGAGAGAAGTCCCACCCGTATCAGGGAGAAGTCCCACCCACGTCAGAGAGAAGTCCCACCCACGTCAGAGAGAAGTCCCAACCGTATCAGAGAGAAGTCCCACCCACGTCAGAGAGAAGTCCCACCCACGTCAGGGAGAAGTCCCACCCGCGTCAGGGAGAAGTCCCACCCGCGTCAGGGAGAAGTCCCACCCGCGTCAGGGAGAAGTCCCACCCACGTCAGAGAGAAGTCCCACCCACGTCAGAGAGAAGTCCCACCCGCGTCAGAGAGAAGTCCCACCCGTATCAGGGAGAAGTCCCACCCGCGTCAGGGAGAAGTCCCACCCACGTCAGGGAGAAGTCCCACCCGCGTCAGGGAGAAGTCCCACCCGCGTCAGGGAGAAGTCCCACCCGCGTCAGGGAGAAGTCCCACCCGCGTCAGGGAGAAGTCCCACCCACGTCAGGGAGAAGTCCCACCCACGTCAGGGAGAAGTCCCACCCACGTCAGGGAGAAGTCCCACCCGTATCAGGGAGAAGTCCCACCCACGTCAGAGAGAAGTCCCACACGTATCAGGGAGAAGTCCCACCCACGTCAGGGAGAAGTCCCACCCACGTCAGGGAGAAGTCCCACCCGCGTCAGGGAGAAGTCCCACCCACATCAGGGAGAAGTCCCACCCACGTCAGAGAGAAATCCCACCCGTATCAGGGAGAAGTCCCACCCGCGTCAGAGAGAAGTCCCACCCACGTCAGGGAGAAGTCCCACCCACGTCAGGGAGAAGTCCCACCCACGTCAGGGAGAAGTCCCACCCACGTCAGGGAGAAGTCCCACCCACGTCAGAGAGAAGTCCCACCCGTATCAGGGAGAAGTCCCACCCGCGTCAGAGAGAAGTCCCACCCACGTCAGGGAGAAGTCCCACCCACATCAGGGAGAAGTCCCACCCACGTCAGGGAGAAGTCCCACCCACATCAGAGAGAAGTCCCACCCGCGTCAGGGAGAAGTCCCACCCACGTCAGGGAGAAGTCCCACCCACGTCAGGGAGAAGTCCCACCCACGTCAGGGAGAAGTCCCACCCACGTCAGGGAGAAGTCCCACCTACGTCAGGGAGAAGTCCCACCCGTATCAGGGAGAAGTCCCACCCACGTCAGAGAGAAGTCCCACCCGTATCAGGGAGAAGTCCCACCCACGTCAGGGAGAAGTCCCACCCGTATCAGGGAGAAGTCCCACCCACGTCAGGGAGAAGTCCCACCCACGTCAGAGAGAAGTCCCACCCGTATCAGGGAGAAGTCCCACCCACGTCAGAGAGAAGTCCCACCCGCGTCAGAGAGAAGTCCCACCCACGTCAGGGAGAAGTCCCACCCACGTCAGAGAGAAGTCCCACCCACGTCAGGGAGAAGTCCCACCCGCGTCAGGGAGAAGTCCCACCCACGTCAGGGAGAAGTCCCACCCACGTCAGAGAGAAGTCCCACCCGTATCAGGGAGAAGTCCCACCCACGTCAGAGAGAAGTCCCACCCGTATCAGGGAGAAGTCCCACCCACGTCAGAGAGAAGTCCCACCCACGTCAGAGAGAAGTCCCACCCACGTCAGAGAGAAGTCCCACCCACGTCAGAGAGAAGTCCCACCCACGTCAGAGAGAAGTCCCACCCACGTCAGGGAGAAGTCCCACCCACGTCAGAGAGAAGTCCCACCCACGTCAGAGAGAAGTCCCACCCACGTCAGAGAGAAGTCCCACCCACGTCAGGGAGAAGTCCCACCCGCGTCAGAGAGAAGTCCCACCCGCGTCAGGGAGAAGTCCCACCCACGTCAGGGAGAAGTCCCACCCACGTCAGGGAGAAGTCCCACCCACGTCAGAGAGAAGTCCCACCCGCGTCAGGGAGAAGTCCCACCTACATCAGAGAGAAGTCCCACCCGCGTCAGGGAGAAGTCCCACCCACGTCAGGGAGAAGTCCCACCCGCGTCAGGGAGAAGTCCCACCCGCGTCAGGGAGAAGTCCCACCCACGTCAGGGAGAAGTCCCACCCACGTCAGGGAGAAGTCCCACCCACGTCAGGGAGAAGTCCCACCCGTATCAGGGAGAAGTCCCACCCACGTCAGAGAGAAGTCCCACCCGTATCAGGGAGAAGTCCCACCCACGTCAGAGAGAAGTCCCACCCACGTCAGGGAGAAGTCCCACCCACGTCAGGGAGAAGTCCCACCCACGTCAGAGAGAAGTCCCACCCGTATCAGGGAGAAGTCCCACCCACGTCAGAGAGAAGTCCCACCCGCGTCAGAGAGAAGTCCCACCCACGTCAGGGAGAAGTCCCACCCACGTCAGGGAGAAGTCCCACCCACGTCAGAGAGAAGTCCCACCCACGTCAGAGAGAAGTCCCACCCGTATCAGGGAGAAGTCCCACCCACGTCAGGGAGAAGTCCCACCCGTATCAGGGAGAAGTCCCACCCACGTCAGGGAGAAGTCCCACCCACGTCAGGGAGAAGTCCCACCCACGTCAGGGAGAAGTCCCACCCGTATCAGGGAGAAGTCCCACCCGCGTCAGGGAGAAGTCCCACCCACGTCAGGGAGAAGTCCCACCCACGTCAGAGAGAAGTCCCACCCGTATCAGAGAGAAGTCCCACCCGTATCAGGGAGAAGTCCCACCCACGTCAGGGAGAAGTCCCACCCGTATCAGGGAGAAGTCCCACCCACGTCAGAGAGAAGTCCCACCCGCGTCAGAGAGAAGTCCCACCCACGTCAGGGAGAAGTCCCACCCACGTCAGAGAGAAGTCCCACCCACGTCAGGGAGAAGTCCCACCCGCGTCAGGGAGAAGTCCCACCCGCGTCAGGGAGAAGTCCCACCCGCGTCAGGGAGAAGTCCCACCCGTATCAGGGAGAAGTCCCACCCACGTCAGGGAGAAGTCCCACCCACGTCAGGGAGAAGTCCCACCCACGTCAGGGAGAAGTCCCACCCGCGTCAGAGAGAAGTCCCACCCACGTCAGGGAGAAGTCCCACCCGTATCAGGGAGAAGTCCCACCCGTATCAGGGAGAAGTCCCACCCACGTCAGGGAGAAGTCCCACCCACGTCAGAGAGAAGTCCCACCCACGTCAGGGAGAAGTCCCACCCGTATCAGGGAGAAGTCCCACCCACGTCAGAGAGAAGTCCCACCCACGTCAGGGAGAAGTCCCACCCGCGTCAGGGAGAAGTCCCACCCGCGTCAGGGAGAAGTCCCACCCACGTCAGAGAGAAGTCCCACCCACGTCAGAGAGAAGTCCCACCCACGTCAGGGAGAAGTCCCACCCGCGTCAGGGAGAAGTCCCACCCACGTCAGAGAGAAGTCCCACCCGCGTCAGAGAGAAGTCCCACCCGCGTCAGGGAGAAGTCCCACCCACGTCAGGGAGAAGTCCCACCCACGTCAGGGAGAAGTCCCACCCACGTCAGAGAGAAGTCCCACCCGTATCAGGGAGAAGTCCCACCCACGTCAGGGAGAAGTCCCACCCGTATCAGGGAGAAGTCCCACCCACGTCAGAGAGAAGTCCCACCCGCGTCAGAGAGAAGTCCCACCCACGTCAGGGAGAAGTCCCACCCACGTCAGAGAGAAGTCCCACCCACGTCAGGGAGAAGTCCCACCCGCGTCAGGGAGAAGTCCCACCCGCGTCAGGGAGAAGTCCCACCCACGTCAGAGAGAAGTCCCACCCGTATCAGGGAGAAGTCCCACCCACGTCAGGGAGAAGTCCCACCCACGTCAGAGAGAAGTCCCACCCGTATCAGGGAGAAGTCCCACCCACGTCAGGGAGAAGTCCCACCCGTATCAGGGAGAAGTCCCACCCACGTCAGGGAGAAGTCCCACCCACGTCAGGGAGAAGTCCCACCCACGTCAGGGAGAAGTCCCACCCGTATCAGGGAGAAGTCCCACCCGCGTCAGGGAGAAGTCCCACCCACGTCAGGGAGAAGTCCCACCCACGTCAGAGAGAAGTCCCACCCGTATCAGGGAGAAGTCCCACCCACGTCAGGGAGAAGTCCCACCCGTATCAGGGAGAAGTCCCACCCACGTCAGAGAGAAGTCCCACCCGCGTCAGAGAGAAGTCCCACCCACGTCAGGGAGAAGTCCCACCCACGTCAGAGAGAAGTCCCACCCACGTCAGGGAGAAGTCCCACCCGCGTCAGGGAGAAGTCCCACCCGCGTCAGGGAGAAGTCCCACCCACGTCAGAGAGAAGTCCCACCCGTGTCAGGGAGAAGTCCCACCCGCGTCAGGGAGAAGTCCCACCCACGTCAGGGAGAAGTCCCACCCACGTCAGGGAGAAGTCCCACCCGCGTCAGAGAGAAGTCCCACCCACGTCAGGGAGAAGTCCCACCCGTATCAGGGAGAAGTCCCACCCGTATCAGGGAGAAGTCCCACCCACGTCAGGGAGAAGTCCCACCCACGTCAGAGAGAAGTCCCACCCACGTCAGGGAGAAGTCCCACCCGTATCAGGGAGAAGTCCCACCCACGTCAGAGAGAAGTCCCACCCACGTCAGAGAGAAGTCCCACCCACGTCAGGGAGAAGTCCCACCCGCGTCAGGGAGAAGTCCCACCCGCGTCAGGGAGAAGTCCCACCCACGTCAGAGAGAAGTCCCACCCACGTCAGAGAGAAGTCCCACCCACGTCAGGGAGAAGTCCCACCCACGTCAGGGAGAAGTCCCACCCACGTCAGAGAGAAGTCCCACCCGCGTCAGAGAGAAGTCCCACCCGCGTCAGGGAGAAGTCCCACCCACGTCAGGGAGAAGTCCCACCCACGTCAGAGAGAAGTCCCACCCGTATCAGGGAGAAGTCCCACCCGCGTCAGGGAGAAGTCCCACCCGCGTCAGGGAGAAGTCCCACCCACATCAGGGAGAAGTCCCACCCACGTCAGGGAGAAGTCCCACCCGCGTCAGGGAGAAGTCCCACCCGCGTCAGGGAGAAGTCCCACCCGCGTCAGGGAGAAGTCCCACCCGCGTCAGGGAGAAGTCCCACCCGCGTCAGGGAGAAGTCCCACCCGCGTCAGGGAGAAGTCCCACCCACGTCAGAGAGAAGTCCCACCCGCGTCAGGGAGAAGTCCCACCCACGTCAGAGAGAAGTCCCACCCACGTCAGGGAGAAGTCCCACCCACGTCAGGGAGAAGTCCCACCCACGTCAGGGAGAAGTCCCACCCACGTCAGGGAGAAGTCCCACCCACGTCAGAGAGAAGTCCCACCCACGTCAGGGAGAAGTCCCACCCACGTCAGAGAGAAGTCCCACCCACGTCAGGGAGAAGTCCCACCCACGTCAGAGAGAAGTCCCACCCACGTCAGGGAGAAGTCCCACCCACGTCGGGGAGAAGTCCCACCCACGTCGGGGAGAAGTCCCACCCGTATCAGGGAGAAGTCCCACCCACGTCAGGGAGAAGTCCCACCCACGTCAGAGAGAAGTCCCACCCACGTCAGGGAGAAGTCCCACCCGTATCAGGGAGAAGTCCCACCCACGTCAGAGAGAAGTCCCACCCGCGTCAGGGAGAAGTCCCACCCGTATCAGGGAGAAGTCCCACCCACGTCAGGGAGAAGTCCCACCCACGTCAGAGAGAAGTCCCACCCGCGTCAGGGAGAAGTCCCACCCACGTCAGGGAGAAGTCCCACCCACGTCAGAGAGAAGTCCCACCCGTATCAGGGAGAAGTCCCACCCACGTCAGAGAGAAGTCCCACCCGTATCAGGGAGAAGTCCCACCCGCGTCAGGGAGAAGTCCCACCCACGTCAGGGAGAAGTCCCACCCACGTCAGGGAGAAGTCCCACCCGCGTCAGGGAGAAGTCCCACCCACGTCAGAGAGAAGTCCCACCCACGTCAGAGAGAAGTCCCACCCACGTCAGAGAGAAGTCCCACCCACGTCAGGGAGAAGTCCCACCCACGTCAGAGAGAAGTCCCACCCACGTCAGGGAGAAGTCCCACCCACGTCAGAGAGAAGTCCCACCCGCGTCAGGGAGAAGTCCCACCCACGTCAGGGAGAAGTCCCACCCACGTCAGGGAGAAGTCCCACCCGCGTCAGGGAGAAGTCCCACCCGCGTCAGGGAGAAGTCCCACCCACGTCAGGGAGAAGTCACACCCACGTCAGAGAGAAGTCCCACCCACGTCAGGGAGAAGTCCCACTCACTTCAGAGAGAAGTCCCACCCGCGTCAGAGAGAAGTCCCACCCGCGTCAGAGAGAAGTCCCACCCGCGTCAGGGAGAAGTCCCACCCGCGTCAGAGAGAAGTCCCACCCGCGTCAGGGAGAAGTCCCACCCGCGTCAGGGAGAAGTCCCACCCGCGTCAGGGAGAAGTCCCACCCACGTCAGGGAGAAGTCCCACCCACGTCAGGGAGAAGTCCCACCCGTATCAGGGAGAAGTCCCACCCACGTCAGAGAGAAGTCCCACCCGTATCAGGGAGAAGTCCCACCCACGTCAGGGAGAAGTCCCACCCGTATCAGGGAGAAGTCCCACCCACGTCAGGGAGAAGTCCCACCCACGTCAGAGAGAAGTCCCACCCGTATCAGGGAGAAGTCCCACCCACGTCAGAGAGAAGTCCCACCCGCGTCAGAGAGAAGTCCCACCCACGTCAGGGAGAAGTCCCACCCACGTCAGAGAGAAGTCCCACCCACGTCAGGGAGAAGTCCCACCCGCGTCAGGGAGAAGTCCCACCCACGTCAGGGAGAAGTCCCACCCACGTCAGAGAGAAGTCCCACCCACGTCAGGGAGAAGTCCCACCCACGTCAGAGAGAAGTCCCACCCACGTCAGGGAGAAGTCCCACCCACGTCAGAGAGAAGTCCCACCCGTATCAGGGAGAAGTCCCACCCACGTCAGAGAGAAGTCCGACCCACGTCAGAGAGAAGTCCCACCCACGTCAGAGAGAAGTCCCACCCACGTCAGAGAGAAGTCCCACCCGTATCAGGGAGAAGTCCCACCCACGTCAGGGAGAAGTCCCACCCACGTCAGAGAGAAGTCCCACCCGTATCAGGGAGAAGTCCCACCCACGTCAGAGAGAAGTCCCACCCGCGTCAGAGAGAAGTCCCACCCACGTCAGGGAGAAGTCCCACCCACGTCAGAGAGAAGTCCCACCCGCGTCAGGGAGAAGTCCCACCCACGTCAGAGAGAAGTCCCACCCACGTCAGGGAGAAGTCCCACCCACGTCAGGGAGAAGTCCCACCCACGTCAGGGAGAAGTCCCACCCACGTCAGAGAGAAGTCCCACCCGTATCAGGGAGAAGTCCCACCCACGTCAGAGAGAAGTCCCACCCACGTCAGAGAGAAGTCCCACCCGTATCAGGGAGAAGTCCCACCCACGTCAGAGAGAAGTCCCACCCGTATCAGAGAGAAGTCCCACCCGTATCAGGGAGAAGTCCCACCCACGTCAGAGAGAAGTCCCACCCACGTCAGAGAGAAGTCCCAACCGTATCAGGGAGAAGTCCCACCCGTATCAGGGAGAAGTCCCACCCACGTCAGAGAGAAGTCCCACCCGCGTCAGAGAGAAGTCCCACCCACGTCAGGGAGAAGTCCCACCCACGTCAGAGAGAAGTCCCACCCGCGTCAGAGAGAAGTCCCACCCACGTCAGGGAGAAGTCCCACCCGCGTCAGGGAGAAGTCCCACCCGCGTCAGGGAGAAGTCCCACCCGCGTCAGAGAGAAGTCCCACCCGCGTCAGAGAGAAGTCCCACCCGTATCAGGGAGAAGTCCCACCCACGTCAGGGAGAAGTCCCACCCACGTCAGAGAGAAGTCCCACCCGCGTCAGAGAGAAGTCCCACCCGCGTCAGGGAGAAGTCCCACCCGCGTCAGAGAGAAGTCCCACCCGCGTCAGGGAGAAGTCCCACCCGCGTCAGGGAGAAGTCCCACCCGCGTCAGGGAGAAGTCCCACCCGCGTCAGGGAGAAGTCCCACCCACGTCAGGGAGAAGTCCCACCCACGTCAGGGAGAAGTCCCACCCGCGTCAGGGAGAAGTCCCACCCGCGTCAGGGAGAAGTCCCACCCGCGTCAGAGAGAAGTCCCACCCACGTCAGGGAGAAGTCCCACCCGTATCAGGGAGAAGTCCCACCCGCGTCAGGGAGAAGTCCCACCCACGTCAGGGAGAAGTCCCACCCACGTCAGAGAGAAGTCCCACACGTATCAGGGAGAAGTCCCACCCACGTCAGGGAGAAGTCCCACCCACGTCAGGGAGAAGTCCCACCCACGTCAGAGAGAAGTCCCACACGTATCAGGGAGAAGTCCCACCCACGTCAGGGAGAAGTCCCACCCGTATCAGGGAGAAGTCCCACCCACGTCAGGGAGAAGTCCCACCCACGTCAGAGAGAAGTCCCACCCGTATCAGGGAGAAGTCCCACCCACGTCAGAGAGAAGTCCCACCCGCGTCAGAGAGAAGTCCCACCCGCGTCAGGGAGAAGTCCCACCCGCGTCAGAGAGAAGTCCCACCCGCGTCAGGGAGAAGTCCCACCCGCGTCAGGGAGAAGTCCCACCCACGTCAGGGAGAAGTCCCACCCACGTCAGAGAGAAGTCCCACCCACGTCAGGGAGAAGTCCCACCCACATCAGAGAGAAGTCCCACCCGTATCAGGGAGAAGTCCCACCCACGTCAGGGAGAAGTCCCACCCACGTCAGGGAGAAGTCCCACCCGTATCAGGGAGAAGTCCCACCCACGTCAGAGAGAAGTCCCACCCGCGTCAGAGAGAAGTCCCACCCGCGTCAGAGAGAAGTCCCACCCGCGTCAGGGAGAAGTCCCACCCACGTCAGGGAGAAGTCCCACCCACGTCAGGGAGAAGTCCCACCCACGTCAGAGAGAAGTCCCACCCGCGTCAGGGAGAAGTCCCACCCACGTCAGGGAGAAGTCACACCCACGTCAGAGAGAAGTCCCACCCACGTCAGGGAGAAGTCCCACCCGTATCAGGGAGAAGACCCACCCACGTCAGGGAGAAGTCCCACCCGTATCAGGGAGAAGTCCCACCCACGTCAGGGAGAAGTCCCACCCACGTCAGGGAGAAGTCCCACCCACGTCAGGGAGAAGTCCCACCCACGTCAGGGAGAAGTCCCACCCACGTCAGGGAGAAGTCCCACCCGTATCAGGGAGAAGTCCCACCCACGTCAGGGAGAAGTCCCACCCACGTCAGAGAGAAGTCCCACCCGCGTCAGGGAGAAGTCCCACCCACATCAGAGAGAAGTCCCACCCGCGTCAGGGAGAAGTCCCACCCACGTCAGGGAGAAGTCCCACCCACGTCAGGGAGAAGTCCCACCCACGTCAGGGAGAAGTCCCACCCACGTCAGGGAGAAGTCCCACCCGTATCAGGGAGAAGTCCCACCCACGTCAGAGAGAAGTCCCACCCACGTCAGAGAGAAGTCCCACCCACGTCAGGGAGAAGTCCCACCCACGTCAGGGAGAAGTCCCACCCACGTCAGGGAGAAGTCCCACCCACGTCAGGGAGAAGTCCCACCCACGTCAGAGAGAAGTCCCACCCGTATCAGGGAGAAGTCCCACCCACGTTAGAGAGAAGTCCCACCCGCGTCAGAGAGAAGTCCCACCCACGTCAGGGAGAAGTCCCACCCACGTCAGAGAGAAGTCCCACCCACGTCAGGGAGAAGTCCCACCCGCGTCAGGGAGAAGTCCCACCCGCGTCAGGGAGAAGTCCCACCCACGTCAGAGAGAAGTCCCACCCACGTCAGGGAGAAGTCCCACCCACGTCAGAGAGAAGTCCCACCCGTATCAGGGAGACGTCCCACCCACGTCAGAGAGAAGTCCCACCCACGTCAGAGAGAAGTCCCACCCGTATCAGGGAGAAGTCCCACCCACGTCAGAGAGAAGTCCCACCCGTATCAGGGAGAAGTCCCACCCACGTCAGAGAGAAGTCCCACCCGTATCAGGGAGAAGTCCCACCCACGTCAGGGAGAAGTCCCACCCACGTCAGAGAGAAGTCCCACCCGTATCAGGGAGAAGTCCCACCCACGTCAGAGAGAAGTCCCACCCGCGTCAGAGAGAAGTCCCACCCACGTCAGGGAGAAGTCCCACCCGCGTCAGAGAGAAGTCCCACCCGCGTCAGGGAGAAGTCCCACCCACGTCAGGGAGAAGTCCCACCCACGTCAGAGAGAAGTCCCACCCGCGTCAGGGAGAAGTCCCACCCACATCAGAGAGAAGTCCCACCCGCGTCAGGGAGAAGTCCCACCCACGTCAGGGAGAATTCCCACCCGCGTCAGGGAGAAGTCCCACCCACGTCAGGGAGAAGTCCCACCCACGTCAGGGAGAAGTCCCACCCGTATCAGGGAGAAGTCCCACCCACGTCAGAGAGAAGTCCCACCCGTATCAGGGAGAAGTCCCACCCACGTCAGGGAGAAGTCCCACCCGTATCAGGGAGAAGTCCCACCCACGTCAGAGAGAAGTCCCACCCGCGTCAGAGAGAAGTCCCACCCACGTCAGGGAGAAGTCCCACCCACGTCAGAGAGAAGTCCCACCCACGTCAGGGAGAAGTCCCACCCACGTCAGGGAGAAGTCCCACCCACGTCAGAGAGAAGTCCCACCCGTATCAGGGAGAAGTCCCACCCACGTCAGAGAGAAGTCCCACCCACGTCAGGGAGAAGTCCCACCCACGTCAGAGAGAAGTCCCACCCGTATCAGGGAGAAGTCCCACCCACGTCAGAGAGAAGTCCCACCCGCGTCAGAGAGAAGTCCCACCCACGTCAGGGAGAAGTCCCACCCACGTCAGAGAGAAGTCCCACCCACGTCAGGGAGAAGTCCCACCCGCGTCAGGGAGAAGTCCCACCCACGTCAGGGAGAAGTCCCACCCACGTCAGAGAGAAGTCCCACCCACGTCAGGGAGAAGTCCCACCCACGTCAGAGAGAAGTCCCACCCGTAACAGGGAGAAGTCCCACCCACGTCAGAGAGAAGTCCCACCCACGTCAGAGAGAAGTCCCACCCGTATCATGGAGAAGTCCCACCCACGTCAGAGAGAAGTCCCACCCGTATCAGGGAGAAGTCCCACCCACGTCAGGGAGAAGTCCCACCCGTATCAGGGAGAAGTCCCACCCACGTCAGGGAGAAGTCCCACCCACGTCAGAGAGAAGTCCCACCCGTATCAGGGAGAAGTCCCACCCGCGTCAGAGAGAAGTCCCACCCACGTCAGGGAGAAGTCCCACCCACGTCAGGGAGAAGTCCCACCCACGTCAGAGAGAAGTCCCACCCACGTCAGAGAGAAGTCCCAACCGCGTCAGGGAGAAGTCCCACCCACGTCAGGGAGAAGTCCCACCCACGTCAGAGAGAAGTCCCACCCACGTCAGAGAGAAGTCCCACCCACGTCAGAGAGAAGTCCCACCCACGTCAGGGAGAAGTCCCACCCACGTCAGAGAGAAGTCCCACCCGTATCAGGGAGAAGTCCCACCCACGTCAGGGAGAAGTCCCACCCGTATCAGGGAGAAGTCCCACCCGCGTCAGGGAGAAGTCCCACCCACGTCAGAGAGAAGTCCCACCCGTATCAGGGAGAAGTCCCACCCGCGTCAGGGAGAAGTCCCACCCACGTCAGAGAGAAGTCCCACCCGCGTCAGGGAGAAGTCCCACCCACGTCAGGGAGAAGTCCCACCCGCGTCAGGGAGAAGTCCCACCCACGTCAGGGAGAAGTCCCAACCACGTCAGGGAGAAGTCCCACCCACGTCAGGGAGAAGTCCCACCCACGTCAGAGAGAAGTCCCACCCGTATCAGGGAGAAGTCCCACCCGCGTCAGGGAGAAGTCCCACCCGCGTCAGGGAGAAGTCCCACCCACGTCAGAGAGAAGTCCCACCCACGTCAGAGAGAAGTCCCACCCGTATCAGGGAGAAGTCCCACCCACGTCAGAGAGAAGTCCCACCCACGTCAGAGAGAAGTCCCACCCACGTCAGGGAGAAGTCCCACCCACGTCAGAGAGAAGTCCCACCCACGTCAGGGAGAAGTCCCACCCACGTCAGAGAGAAGTCCCACCCGTATCAGGGAGAAGTCCCACCCACGTCAGGGAGAAGTCCCACCCACGTCAGAGAGAAGTCCCACCCACGTCAGGGAGAAGTCCCACCCACGTCAGAGAGAAGTCCCACCCGTATCAGGGAGAAGTCCCACCCACGTCAGAGAGAAGTCCCACCCGCGTCAGAGAGAAGTCCCACCCACGTCAGGGAGAAGTCCCACCCGCGTCAGAGAGAAGTCCCACCCGCGTCAGGGAGAAGTCCCACCCGCGTCAGGGAGAAGTCCCACCCGCGTCAGGGAGAAGTCCCACCCGCGTCAGGGAGAAGTCCCACCCGCGTCAGGGAGAAGTCCCACCCGCGTCAGGGAGAAGTCCCACCCACGTCAGGGAGAAGTCCCACCCACGTCAGAGAGAAGTCCCACCCACGTCAGAGAGAAGTCCCACCCACGTCAGAGAGAAGTCCCACCCACATCAGAGAGAAGTCCCACCCGCGTCAGGGAGATGTCCCACCCGCAGCCGGGGAGAAGGCCCACCCGCGTCAGGGAGAAGTCCCACCCGCGTCAGGGAGAAGTCCCACCCACGTCAGGGAGAAGTCCCACCCACGTCAGGGAGAAGTCCCACCCGTATCAGGGAGAAGTCCCACCCACGTCAGAGAGAAGTCCCACCCGTATCAGGGAGAAGTCCCACCCACGTCAGGGAGAAGTCCCACCCGTATCAGGGAGAAGTCCCACCCACGTCAGGGAGAAGTCCCACCCACGTCAGAGAGAAGTCCCACCCGTATGAGGGAGAAGTCCCACCCACGTCAGAGAGAAGTCCCACCCGCGTCAGAGAGAAGTCCCACCCACGTCAGGGAGAAGTCCCACCCACGTCAGGGAGAAGTCCCACCCACGTCAGAGAGAAGTCCCACCCGCGTCAGGGAGAAGTCCCACCCACGTCAGGGAGAAGTCCCACCCGCGTCAGGGAGAAGTCCCACCCGCGTCAGAGAGAAGTCCCACCCACGTCAGGGAGAAGTCCCACCCACGTCAGAGAGAAGTCCCACCCGTATCAGGGAGAAGTCCCACCCACGTCAGAGAGAAGTCCCACCCGTATCAGGGAGAAGTCCCACCCACGTCAGGGAGAAGTCCCACCCACGTCAGGGAGAAGTCCCACCCGTATCAGGGAGAAGTCCCACCCACGTCAGAGAGAAGTCCCACCCGCGTCAGAGAGAAGTCCCACCCGCGTCAGAGAGAAGTCCCACCCACGTCAGGGAGAAGTCCCACCCGCGTCAGAGAGAAGTCCCACCCGCGTCAGGGAGAAGTCCCACCCACGTCAGGGAGAAGTCCCACCCACGTCAGAGAGAAGTCCCACCCACATCAGAGAGAAGTCCCACCCACGTCAGGGAGAAGTCCCACCCACGTCAGGGAGAAGTCCCACCCACGTCAGGGAGAAGTCCCACCCACGTCAGAGAGAAGTCCCACCCGTATCAGGGAGAAGTCCCACCCACGTCAGAGAGAAGTCCCACCCGTATCAGGGAGAAGTCCCACCCACGTCAGGGAGAAGTCCCACCCGTATCAGGGAGAAGTCCCACCCACGTCAGGGAGAAGTCCCACCCACGTCAGAGAGAAGTCCCACCCACGTCAGGGAGAAGTCCCACCCACGTCAGGGAGAAGTCCCACCACGTCAGAGAGAAGTCCCACCCGTATCAGGGAGAAGTCCCACCCACGTCAGAGAGAAGTCCCACCCGCGTCAGAGAGAAGTCCCACCCACGTCAGGGAGAAGTCCCACCCACGTCAGAGAGAAGTCCCACCCACGTCAGGGAGAAGTCCCACCCACGTCAGAGAGAAGTCCCACCCGTAACAGGGAGAAGTCCCACCCACGTCAGAGAGAAGTCCCACCCACGTCAGAGAGAAGTCCCACCCGTATCAGGGAGAAGTCCCACCCACGTCAGAGAGAAGTCCCACCCGCGTCAGAGAGAAGTCCCACCCACGTCAGGGAGAAGTCCCACCCGCGTCAGAGAGAAGGCCCACCCGTATCAGGGAGAAGTCCCACCCGCGTCAGGGAGAAGTCCCACCCACGTCAGAGAGAAGTCCCACCCACGTCAGAGAGAAATCCCACCCACGTCAGAGAGAAGTCCCACCCGCGTCAGGGAGAAGTCCCACCCACGTCAGAGAGAAGTCCCACCCGCGTCAGGGAGAAGTCCCACCCGCGTCAGGGAGAAGTCCCACCCACGTCAGAGAGAAGTCCCACCCACGTCAGAGAGAAGTCCCACCCGTATCAGGGAGAAGTCCCACCCACGTCAGAGAGAAGTCCCACCCGTATCAGGGAGAAGTCCCACCCACGTCAGAGAGAAGTCCCACCCGTATCAGGGAGAAGTCCCACCCAGGTCAGGGAGAAGTCCCACCCACGTCAGAGAGAAGTCCCACCCGTATCAGGGAGAAGTCCCACCCACGTCAGAGAGAAGTCCCACCCGCGTCAGAGAGAAGTCCCACCCACGTCAGGGAGAAGTCCCACCCGCGTCAGAGAGAAGTCCCACCCACGTCAGGGAGAAGTCCCACCCACGTCAGAGAGAAGTCCCACCCGCGTCAGGGAGAAGTCCCACCCACATCAGAGAGAAGTCCCACCCACGTCAGGGAGAAGTCCCACCCGCGTCAGGGAGAAGTCCCACCCACGTCAGGGAGAAGTCCCACCCACGTCAGGGAGAAGTCCCACCCGTATCAGGGAGAAGTCCCACCCACGTCAGAGAGAAGTCCCACCCGTATCAGGGAGAAGTCCCACCCACGTCAGGGAGAAGTCCCACCCGTATCAGGGAGAAGTCCCACCCACGTCAGGGAGAAGTCCCACCCACGTCAGAGAGAAGTCCCACCCGTATCAGGGAGAAGTACCACCCACGTCAGAGAGAAGTCTCACCCGCGTCAGAGAGAAGTCCCACCCACGTCAGGGAGAAGTCCCACCCAAGTCAGAGAGAAGTCCCACCCACGTCAGGGAGAAGTCCCACCCACGTCAGGGAGAAGTCCCACCCGCGTCAGGGAGAAGTCCCACCCACGTCAGGGAGAAGTCCCACCCACGTCAGAGAGAAGTCCCACCCACGTCAGGGAGAAGTCCCACCCACGTCAGAGAGAAGTCCCACCCGGAACAGGGAGAAGTCCCACCCACGTCAGAGAGAAGTCCCACCCACGTCAGAGAGAAGTCCCACCCACGTCAGAGAGAAGTCCCACCCGTATCAGGGAGAAGTCCCACCCGTATCAGGGAGAAGTCCCACCCGTATCAGGGAGAAGTCCCACCCACGTCAGGGAGAAGTCCCACCCACGTCAGAGAGAAGTCCACCCGTATCAGGAGAAGTCCCACCCACGTCAGAGAGAAGTCCCACCCGCGTCAGAGAGAAGTCCCACCCACGTCAGGGAGAAGTCCCACCCACGTCAGAGAGAAGTCCCACCCGCGTCAGGGAGAAGTCCCACCCGCGTCAGAGAGAAGTCCCACCACGTCAGGGAGTAGAAGTCCACCCACGTCAGAGAGAAGTCCCACCCACGTCAGGGAGAAGTCCCACCCACGTCAGAGAGAAGTCCACCCGTATCAGGGAGAAGTCCCACCCACGTCAGAGAGAAGTCCCACCCACGTCAGAGAGAAGTCCCACCCGTATCAGGGAGAAGTCCCACCCACGTCAGAGAGAAGTCCACCA